>NC_022015.1:78849088-78850269 GCF_000317375.1 Microtus ochrogaster | reverse complement strand
CTCTCTCTCTCTCTCTCTCTCTCTCTCTCTCTCTCTCTCTCTCTCCCTCCCTTTTTTCTTTTTGGAGTTTTGTGCTGTGAAAATTTACTTTGTCTTGATCTCTAAGCAGCCATTTTTATAGAGTGTAATATATTCTCCTTTATCACATGTAGAAATAGTGGCATAGACCAAAGTCTTTGTGATATAAATCATTGTCTTGCCTGATTATACTTCAGACAAGAATTATTAGTCTGAAATAGTTTCATAGTAAGGATTATGCAACTAATCCTGTGCTTCATTTCTGTGTTACCTCTCCCACTGAAACTTATTTTCTAAGATAATTTTTCTCCAGTCCTGCTGTGGGGCTTTTAAGGTTATTTGAAGAAGCACCCTGCTGTTCCATTCATCATGAGATATGAAAAGATAAAGTTTTAACATTTTTGTCTAAGTTCTTGGCCACTTTTTAATGTAAGCCTTTACATTACATTTTATTTCTAAATTTCCCAGAAACTTTTACCAACAACTCAGAACCACTCAGATTTAGGTGAAAGAAAGATATTTTCTATAGTTACAGTTTATAGGCTTCTGAGACATTCTCCTTCAAAATTAAGAACAGCGATTTGAAAACACACATTCTCCCTGTTATTAATAAGAGCTGAACTCAATCTGACTCTCAGGAACAGTGTTAGCATCTAAGTACATAATAACAAAAAAATCTACAGGATTCTGTCTTACAAGGATTTGTAGAAACAAAGGTCATTCTTGCAAGCTCCCTCCTGATGTCCTTCTGTATATGTGTTGCTTTTTTTATTTATTGATGAATAAAGTTATTTTGGTCAATGGCTTAATGGCTTAGCAGAGTAAAGCCAGGCAGGAAATCTAAACATACTTCTCTCTCTCACTCTCGCTCTCGCTCTCGCTCTCACTCTCGCTCTTACTCTTTGAGAGAGAGAGAGAGAGAGAGAGAGAGAGAGAGAGAGAGAGAGAGAGGATGCCATGCCATGTAGCTGCCAAAGGAGAAAAATGCCAGAACATTACTGGTAAGACAGGGTCTGTGGTAATATATAAATTAATAGAAACAAGTTAATTTAAAAATGTAAGAGCTACGGGAGGCAGAGGCAGGCAGATCTCTGTGAGTTCGAGACCAGCCTGGTCTACAGAGCTAGTTCCAGGACAGGCTCCAAAGCCACAGAGAAACCCTG
>NC_022015.1:78844309-78848818 GCF_000317375.1 Microtus ochrogaster | reverse complement strand
ACGGTCTACAAGAGCTAGTTCCAGGACAGGCTCCAAAACCACAGAGAAACCCTGTCTCAAAAAAACCAAAAAAAAAAAAAAGATTCTATATAGAGAAGAACAGAGTCAAACATGAGTTCTTAGAAGTAGCATTGTCTCAGATGGGATCTGATTGCTAAAAGCAAACTGAGGTGAGTTTCCTTCAGGAAAGGCTTCCTGATTCAGCATTAGTGGGGAAAAACACTTACAGCTCTTCTAAGGGACTTTGCCACCAAATGCTTACATGGTGTTTATGGGCAGTTGACAACAGGCTTCTTGGTGATGGCAAACATAGCTTTCACCAGTACCTGTGGCATGAAGTTAGACTCTCAGAAAGTTATTGAATGGGCAGAGCCAGCGACCAAAGTGGCAGCTTTAATCCTTACCATGCTTCTTAGCAGATTAAAGACTCATGTGATCAGATAAACATAGATATATACAGTAATGAAAGATTCAGACAGGAAAAAAAACCCTCTAAATGGTTTACAGTGTGCTAAAAAATATACATAGGTTTGGGAGAGAAAAAAAAAGAATAGAAAAAAATCCTTAAAAAAAGAAATAGAATAGCACTTGGGAGACAAAGGCAGGTAGATCTTTCTGAGTATAAGTACAGCCTGGTCTACAGGGTGAGATTCAGGACAACAAAGAGAAGCCCTTTCTCAAAAAAAACAAAACACAAAACAAAACAAAAGAAATAGTGGTTTAAAAATTTCATGTAAAGATTGAAAATACGCAGAGAGTCTGAATTATGTAAACTATTGAATTTTCATTGAATTTTTTTAATGTGAATAAGCTAACAACAGAGAGGCATTCTATTGTATGTGTTGCTAAGGTAAACCAACAAATATATTTTAAAGGTATCGTGACTTCAAATTTAAGTCTAAAGCTATGTTGCTTTGGAAAAGAGGTTCTGCTTTTGATTCAATAGAGGATACACAGCTGTGAATTCTTTACTGGCTAATATGGTTTGATAAACAAAACCTCTGAAGTGATTGCCCAGGTGGTCAACCATCTATGATTGCTTTAGGCCTGATGGCTGAAATGAATTAATCACACAGGATACACCATAAAACACCTAATTAACAGTGCCCCAAATCAGCAGGAACTAATCTAGAAAGCTAAACTAAAATTTCCAAATATTGTTTATAAATGTTAGTTTTCATTTAAAGGGGGTTGATTATAAGTGGCTAATAGTCACAGTCAAGGTCTTTCTAAACAGGGATATAATATGGAAATGAATGTTATATTGGTATAGACTTTGGTTTATTGATACAAATTTAATGTCAATTTTGTTATATGTATATTTCTATTCTTGTTTAAGGTATTATGCCTATACAATTCATTTAAAATGTAATGCATAAATTATCTGGGATTGTTGTTTGTAGGCTGGTTTTCTTTGCTTTATGTTTAAAAATGAGGATACTAAGAGAGACTTACATAGATCGACATGGGAAGTAGAAAAAAACAAGATATCCTGAGTAAATTGGGAGCATGGGGACCTTGTGGGAAGGTTGAAATGAGGAGGAGAGAGGCAGGAAGGAGAGCCAATCATTACTGTTCTGTTCTCTGAGTCATTCAAAGAGCAAATTTCTTTATCTAAGTGATGTATGTCTAAGACAGTGATATACTCCACACATTTGACTAATTCTTCTTTTACTAACCTTTGTCAGGCTCCCAAAAACTGATATTATAAACACATTTTCCCCCTTGTTGAGCATGGGGAGTTTGTGAAGTAGTCTTGCATGCGCTGTGTTCTGTTCATAAAGACACTACTATTTAAGAGACAATTCTCTTCTATGAATCATCACAATTCTTAGTCCTTCTTTGTAAAGACCTCGGATACTTCTGGTTTTTTTTTCTGGTATATATCTAAAAAGCATGGGGTGAGTAGCTGAACATTGTACTTCTGTAATAAAGCAATGGAGTGGAAAGTCCTTCTAACTATGTTTTGCTTTTATTAATTAATGAATAAAGTTGTTTTAGTCAATGGCTTAGCATAATAGGGCAAGGTGGGAATTCCAAGCAGATAGAGGAGGAGAGAGTAGGCAGAATGAGTGAGGCACCATGCAGCTGCTGTTGAAGGAGACAGATACTGGTGAACTTTATGTTTAGACTTTGAGCCTTATAGTAAAGTATAAATTAATAGGAATGGGTTAATTTAAGTTATAAGTTAGCCAGAAATACACTTAAGCTATTGACCAAATAGGATTGCAATTAATACAGATTTCTGTATGATTATTTAAGTTCGTCTCCCACAACAAAGCAAGTGACAGGAAAGCCACATATTGCCTAGCTTTCCACAAATATGTGCTTGTGGGTCACCTCACATGTCATCCCTACTCAAAGCAAATTTCCAGATTCAGCTCTGTTCATTGACAATACTTGAAGTTTATTTTCATGGCACTTTTCACCACATGTTCTAATGAATTAATTATACTGCCTTATTTTATATACAAAAATGTGGATATTAAATCACTGTACTAGATACACAAGAAACCCCATAGCTCCCACTTTCCTAAACTTCTGTTTTCACTGAAAATTTTTGGATCCTAGTAGCTACTTCTCAGGATGGCTATAAGAACTACATGAGCCAACTGGGCAAAGAATACATCCATCATCAAACAGACATTGATGATTCAGCAGCTCTCCAACATACCTCTTGGAAGAATGGCCATGTAGTTTGCAACTATGAGACGGGGAACATATGCCCTGATAGAAAATCCTTTGTTATTTACAGGCAGGTAAAACTGCCATGAACCAGGATGTCTTGTCCCCTTTAGATTATGAACACCACCAACTAGTATTACCATGAGAAAAGCCTTGCTTCTTGCATCATACAAACACCATTGCTCTGTAACTAAGAGCAGGAACCTCAAAGGCAGCAATACTTTTTATTAATAATGTAAGTTATATATTAGCTCTCTGAACAATACTTTGTTTAACACAGTGAAGATATGATCATGGTAACAACTTACCAGAGGAGGTTAGAGACCCAATGCACTCTGACACACACACACACACATGGAGCAGGGGGGGGGAGATTATTTTGAGTACATAAAATGCAACCTCAAGGAAAATCCACTCTTTTCTTTTTTTCTAAAGATGAGCTCTCCTCACTTCCTCTCTCTGGGGACACAGTGAATAATGTGTGAGTGTTCAGGAGTAATTGAAAATAATGGCAGTGTCAACCTTAGACCAGGCAATAAATCTTAGTTTATTTATGACTTAGAAGTTTTATTAATGTTTGATCAAAAGAATGCTTCTGACTTATAACTAAAATATGCAAAAGCAATTCTTTATCTCCACAAATGGAGAAAAGTGTACAAAATATCTTTAATAATTTCTATCCAGAAGGCAAAAAATAACCTTTCATAAGAAGTAGACAGACCGTGTATTACTAAGAGGCAAGTGGATTTCTCGTGGGTTCCTCTAGTAGTTCTTTTATTTTTAAGTGTCCGTGTGTCCTAAATGCCTGCTACCTGATTTAATGACACACATTTTTCTATGGGGAGAAATTAAGTAAACACACAAATTTATTAATTAATAGAATATAAACTATAGACAAATGAAATATTCTATGAAGTAAAGAGGAAACAGAGAAACTGTGGTACTTGAATATGACACTTTGGGAACAACAGAAATGGCTTTAGTTGCCAAGATTTCTATTTAATTATACTTCTCTGGGAATCACTTAAACCTTTGCCTTCAAGTGACACTGATAACTTTGTGAGCATCCAAGACTGAGACCAAACTTTCCAAAGTACCAGTCCTGCTGAGCATTCAAATTCTTGGCAGCTAACAGATTTATAACATCTCTTGTGCTAAGAAGGCAAAGAACATTTCTCGTATTTGTATCTCAGGATCTCAGACAGCACTTTATACAGCATCTTGGGTGCCCTGCATCTGCATGCCATTGCCTGATTAACAGGAGGAATGAAAGAATGAATAGTAGCCATATATATGCAAAGACCAGGCTTTGATCTCTATGAATCACACACTCTCCCTCCAAGATGAAAGAATTAGATACGGCTGACCTGCCACAAAAATAAGAAGCCAGAAAATGCTGGGGGAAAAAAGGAAAATGGTTTTCAAATATATGAGTACAGTGCCAGCTGGGCATGTCACTGCAGTCAAAACTCCTAGGATCATTCTCTGGGCATTTTGCTTCAGAATGCCTTAGTTACAGCAGCATAAAAAAGAATGATTTTAATTATCCATTTTTTTTCTAAAGATTTCACCCAAGGATCAGAAAAACACAATTTGAAAATCTTTACAACTCTTTAAGGAATCTTAGGTAGTATCTATCAAGGAGGGTGTACCCTGAATTTTAAATAAAACAAAGAATTTTATTAATTCTATGTTGAATATAAAGAGATGTGAACTGAAGAAGTGTAGAAATAGGAGCGGCGGGCTGCGTCCCGGCACCCGGCCGCCCACATGGCTAGCTCTACCCGAAATAATTACACGGACACTGTGTTCATTTAGTCACCG
>NC_022015.1:78826593-78830388 GCF_000317375.1 Microtus ochrogaster | reverse complement strand
CCCGCATTCTGCTCTGTTTACTCCTCCCTCCTGTTTTAACCTATCAGGGCAAGCAGCTTCTTTATTTAATTAACCAATGACCTTCCTCCATCAAAGAAGAGCAGATACAAATATACTATGAAAAACATACAATATTAAGTACATTGGATTTATATTTATATTCAAGTATCAGGTGTTTAATTCTATGCCACACTAAAAACTATATGACTATATTAAGGTCATTTTTATCCTGCAAAGTTTGGTTCATTTACAGCCAACATAATGAAAATCTGGGCAACAAAATCCCACTCATTAACATTCTTTGCCTAAAACTTTTAAAATATCAACTGCAGTATCACTTTTATACATGATGTATAAGGAAGGCTGAAAATGCTCTTAAGAACGAGAGGGAATTAATGAATAGAAATGGGAATACTGTTTTTTTTTTCTCAAGGTCTCTACAGTGGAAATGTATTTAGAATAAAGAGTGGAAAATCTGAAATAAATGGTCTAAACTTATCAAGGGGGAAATCATTTAAACATCCTTTTTCTCTGTAGAATGTTATATGTCTTTCCAACCACTAAGTAGAGTGGCAGTGGAATAGGACTGAGTTTTGGACAGAGGATAAGGGAAGTAGAAGACTTGGGAATCTTTAACCACCATATATCTATCATCATATAAATATACTGCACTTAGTAAGGCATGGTCATGTACACATCTCTGAACAAACATTAAAGGTGATTAATCCACTTGAGTCACACTCTTCCAGTAAATCATACATTTACTACCTCTGTATATTACCCAAATGCTTCAGATGAAGCTTCAAGACAACTTCTCTCATAACCATCTTTCCTGGATATGTTTGGACATCACAGACTCATCAAGTTTAATTCTCTTCTGGGTCCCGAATGTAGTTATCTCTGGTATGTCCATGCCACTGTTAATGATAACTCTTCATCAGGCTTATGACTTCTTTCCCCAATTTATAATGACCCATTTTAAAAAACAACAGACAAAAAACTAAACGTATCATTACTTCTCTACGTTGGATAATCTTTAAAGACAAAATGCTAATTATTTCAGGTCTGGATTGAAAATCACAAAGTTTTGTTTGCTTCTTCTTTAATGTCACAAAATTGACAAGCAAATAATATGGATTTTAGGGTGAAATTTGCAGGTACTAGAATCAACACTTATTAATTCTCAACCTTCCTAATGCTGTGACCCTTAAATAGAAGTTCTCAAGTTGTGGTGGCCCCAAACCATAAAAATATTTTATTGCAACTTCTTAACAGCAATTTCACTACTGTTATAAATCATAATGCAAATATATGTGTTTTCCAATGATCTTAGGTGAATTATGGAATATGGTTATTCAACCCCCACAGTTGAGAATCACTGACTTAGAGCCACGGCACATGGCATTGTCCATTATTAGTGTCCATTATGGGCTCCCTTGCCATAAATGCTTGAGTACTTACTCCAATGAAGTACTGACTCCAACTTGCAAAATGAGGGCCTGCTCACAAATCTGCATTCATTACTCTTTCCCTGTGCTTTGACAGCCCTCTCAGGCTCTGGGAGAAAGAAGCCCATCTGACACATGTCCATTGAACTCAGAATGATCCAGCATGAGAAAAACTTCTGCTCTAGTTGGGATGTGGCAGGTTGTACTACGGTAGAGTCTCACTTCAAAGGAAAAAGAGAAAATTATTGAATCTGAAATAATTAAAATGATATGGAAGAAAGTTGATGAATAAAAAAGTAAAATGTAAGAAAGTAGAAGAAAGTGCATACAAATTACTTAAAATTATATCAACAGTATTGGAGGGTTCAAAATAAAATAGTTCATGTAAACTATTTTAACAATTTTGAAAGTGGTAAGGGTTCTTATTTGTCATGAACTCTAATAAAAGAATAAATGTGAAAGTGAATTGAAAAACAAGTACCATGCAGGTATCAAAGGCAGTATGGATTAATTTTAACATTCATAAAAAATTTAAAATAATAAATTTAAAATAAAAAAAATTCTGAAGTAAGAACTTATACACACAACCAACAACACAATGGTAGATTTTAGCAAAAATATATCAGTAACTAAGTTACAAGAGACAAAATCTCCTAGATGAAATCAAAGCCAACATACTCTATTAACAAAAGAAGTTAAAGCAACTGTAGGTTGGCTTTAAGAAACAGTCTGAAAAATAAAGGAATAATGATGAGGAACTTACTTCAGCCAATGGCCTTTGAGAAACTGAACAAGGTTGGGCATGACCTGGGTACCAAAAAAAAAAAATGTGGGCCCACCCTTGGGCTCTCTCTCTTACTCCCTGCTCTCATACCTGGATGCTGGATTTCATCCCCATGGTGATCTGTGATCTGTGAGTCTCCCCTTAAATGAAGAACCCCTTATTATACCCTATTTAGAGCTGATGTGGGATTACTTCATGCTGTGTGTTCCCCTTCATCTGGCATGTTCCCCTTCAGAATAGAAAAAAAATGAAAACAAAACAGCTGAAAAATATAAAAATACACCAACTAAAGAATAACCACAAAGAAAGATATCTTTAACTTACTATAGTTGAAAACAGAGATAGCTAAGATATAACTGTTGAGACATTATGAAGATGTTTCATAATGATGAGAGTCGATGATATAGAAGTGTTTTCTGTCTGAAATGTCTAGTTGTTGCACCCTAAAATAATGAAGTAATGAGGTGATAAGATCAAAGTGTCATGTGCCTCTGTCCTGCCATCTCTCAGTAATACAGTCATTATTTTCTAGAGGATGGATAAGAAGCCTCGCACTGAAGGTTTCACATTCTTCTAGGATATTATTGCTATGACTGTGAATTCTCTATTCCTTTATCTCTGATATATGTTTACACTCAGAGTGTATGTACGTGCACACATACAAACAATAACTAAATAAGCTCTTGGCAATAAATAAATAATATTCGCTTGCAAGAGAACTAAGCAATGGCTCAAATGTCAACTTTCCCTTCTGTCCTATTTATAACCAGAGAATACACAAATATTTGGGTCTATTTAGTCTTTATTTGTTCCTCTGAAATGGTTAAATGAAGCTATGGAGTTACAAAGCAGGGTGATAGTTGTGATGGCATTCATTAACTTAATATTATTTCAATTAATTACTAATGCTGAAAATATGTACCGTGTCCATATTTCAAACTAAATGAGAGAAGGAGGGCTCATACCCACTTCCATATTTTCTTCACAGATGTCCAGTATTTCTTCAATGTATGTATCTTCTTTTTTATTTTTTTAAGATGTAAATAGTTTTGGATGCCAGGCAGTGGAGTCACATGCCTTTAATCCTAGCACTGGGGAGGCAATGGTAGGCGGAACACTGTGAGTTCAAGGTTTGAAGCTAGTCTTGTTTACAGAAAATTGTTCCAGGATGGGCTCCAAAGCTACAGGGAAACCTTGTCTTGAAAAACTAAAAAAATAAAAAAATCCAAAAGAATAAATAAAATCTCCCCAAATTTATTTGAATTTAGTAATAGGATTGAGTGAAAATAATATGTGTGTGTATAAAATCTGGGAATATGGTTTATATATATATATACACATATGTATATATATACATATGTATATATACATTCTTTATTAACCTCTTAGGCCTATTTCTATGTACCTGAATTTTTATTTAAAATTTACAATGAAAACAATAAAAAGTTATTTTTCATTGCTATAGAATTTTCAAATGCATCATAATATGTTATCTTTGGATCCCATGACTTTTTTTTTTTTTTTTTTTTTGTTTTTCGAGACAGGGTTTCTCTGTAGCTTTGG
>NC_022015.1:78815684-78826493 GCF_000317375.1 Microtus ochrogaster | reverse complement strand
GAGACAGGGTTTCTCTGTAGCTTTGGAGCCTGTCCTGGAACTCCCTTGGTAGACCAGGCTGGCCTCGAACTCACCAAGATCCGCCTGCCTCTGCCTCCCGAGTGCTGGGATTACAGGTGTGCGCCACCACCGCCCGGCTCCCATGACTTTTAATAATACAATAAATATCCAAGTATATATGTCTATGTGATTATCACATTGTGCTTCTGCCTCATAAAATCTGTAGTCACAGATGCTAGATCAAAGGTTGTTCAATTTTAAGTATGAAAGGTATAACCAATTTTCCTCCATAAAGATTATCCAGGCTAAAAAGTCCACTGACTGATTTGGACTTATGGAGGGTCTCAGCAATGCTATGGAGGAGAGGAGGCACAAGAGAGGCAGCTCAAAGTCTTTAAAAAGGGAAAGTTGTTGCTCTGGCTGGATGTGGCTAGTAACTGAGTATATCCGTGATATGGGATTCCCTTTGTATGATCTGCTCTTTGGACTGGAGAGGGAGGGGGAGAGGAGTGGGGGGAGGAAGAGAAGGGTGGGAGGAGGGGGAGGGAAATGGGAGGCTGGGAGGAGGCGGAAACTTGTTTTTTTTTTTTTCCTTTTCTCAATAAAAAAAAAAAGAAAGTGGCTTGGCCTGATAGCATAGAAAATATCTAGGCAGGGAAAACTAAACTGAATGCTGGGAGAAGGAAGGCCAAGTAAGATGAGAAACCATGGTGCCTCTGTTGGAGACAGACACGTTGAAACTTTCCTGGTAGGGTACAACCTCATGGTGATACACAGATAAATTTAAATGGGTTAAATTAAGTGTTGTAATAGGAGCAGCGAGGCTGCATCCCGGCACCCGGCCACCCACGTGGCTAGCTTAGCTTATGCCCCGAAATAATTACACGGACACTATTCTTTTAAACACCACTTGGCCCATTTCTATCTAGCCTCTTCTAGGCTAACTCTCGCACATGGACTAGCCCATTTCTTATAATCTGTTTAGTTCACGAGCTGGCTTACCAGGAATGATCTTAACCTGCGTCTGCCTGGAGTGGGAGAATCATGGTGACTCCCTGACTCAGCTTCTTTCTCCCAGCATCTGTTCTGTTTTCTTCGCCTACCTAAATTTTACCCAATAAGAGGCCAAGCAGTTTCTTTATTACTTAACCAATGAAACAACAGATAGAAAGATGACCCACCTCCATCAATTAAGATGTAAGAATTAGCCAGAAATATGATTAAGCTATTGGCCAAATCATATTGCAAATAATATAGTTTTGTGTGATCATTTCTTGAATCTGGGTGGCCAGGAAACAAACAAGAAGCCTTTCTATTACACATCCCTGACTCAGAGGGATTTGCAATGCCACTGTCATCTTCTTGCATTGTAAATAAAGTATATGTAACATGTCATTTTTGAGACCGACCAGTCTCAATAATATAAAATTATAAAACCTCACTTGGTGAAAATTCAGTGATGGAAGTATTAACAAAAACAAAGCAAAATGAAAAAAAAAAGTTTAGGATTTTGTTTTTAAAGCATCTAAGGAAGTGCTATTTAATTGATCAGTGGATTACATTGCAGAAAAAATAGAGTAATGGAAAGGGAGCAGAAGCAGTGGGTTTGTCTCTATGTTAAACATTTAAAAATAGTGTTTGTCCTACTTTTCACTAGAGTGTGTTTCTTCTGCTCATTCTCAGGTTAGCAGGTTAGTGGAAAGCTCCATAAATAACAGAAACCATCTGGATGGCTGGAATACAAATGTAATTTTCTCTACAACATGCAAATTTATAAATGTCTTTGAGCCTTTTTTTTTCTACCTTCTTTTTTACCTTTTCTTTTAAGAACAGTTACTGTCCCTGATCAGTCACTTCCATAGCTGTAGACCTGGGTTAACGTAAATTATTGTGGTGGAACATGTCAGAAAAAAAAATTATTCAGTTGATGATGGCCAGAAACAGATAGACAGGAGGGGTCTACAGACAAGGTGCCTCTCAAAGGCAATCTGCGAGGTTCTGTTTTCTCCAGTGAGGCCCCCCTCCTGTAGTTCCCAATGTCTTCTAAATATCACTGCCAGCTGAGAACCCAACACTCCTTGGGAAATATTTTGTATTTAAGCCATAGTTTAAGGGCATTAATTTACATTTTTTTTTCTGCAAAATAATGTTACTTAGAATATTAGACTGCTTTTTGACTCTCAAAATATTGTCTTCCATGAAATTCTTGCTTGCCTTTTTCTCAATTATTAGGTGATTCATTAGACTATTTAAAATTCATTTTAGGAGTGCTTTTTGTGTTCAAATTGCAAGCTTTTGTTTATGTGTGTGCATTTGCTATTCATATGTATAGCTCTTTCTAAGTTTATGGCTTATACTTTTACATTCATAATATCTTAATTTTGAACAGGAGTTTTAATTTTAATGAATTATATCTATATTTTGTTTTTTATTATCAGAGTTCAAATTTACAAATTACAACAATATCAAAACAGAACAAAAATTTTAATTTTACTTAAGGAAATATTGATGAATTAATCTTTTTACTGATTGATCAATTTTACTCTTATATTTATGCTCATTTTTAATACTAAATTTTCTCACAAGTAATTTCAAAGCACCTTTTTATGGATGTATGGTACGATTTCTGCTTATCATTATCAGTTTCTGAGACTGGTCTTGTGTTCATATCTTTCTTCAGGTCCTTTAACTTAGCATCTTATCCATTTCTTAATTATCATATATTTAATATAACCTTTAGTTTCTGATGTGGAAGTGTTTGCAAAGATGGCCTAGGCTCTCAGAGCTGGTACCCCTTATCATTGGGGGTTTATCCACTTTAATCAAGCTAAAATAAAACAAAGACTGTTTGAAATTCTGACCAGTAGTATACTAAATCATGATGCAGGTTTCCTAGCCTTACTTCTTAGCACATCTAATACACAACAATTGTACACTGCACATTTCTGTGCTGTTTTACTTTTCCTCTGTTACATTTTTACATTAGACTATAGAGTCTCTACATGTCTTAGTTTTAAAATATGTTTTAATTGAAATAGAATTATATCATTTACCTCTCCCTTTCATCCCTCCAGCCCTCATAACTACCTTCCTTCTAACCCCTCCCATGTCTTTGCAACTCAAGACGATTGCTTCTCTTTCTTTGGTTACTATTGCTACATATGTCTATATATTATTACAATAGTAATGCTATATGAATGTATATGCACACAATGTATTTTTATTTTTTTAATTTTTAAATCTACATGTTTGATTCTTTTGATATTATAATATTATCATCTTGTTATTTCCTGAGAGAATATAAAAGCCAAATAGAATTCTCATTTCTGGTTCTTCACCCAAAGGACCTTGATGAGTCTCAGAAAAGGTATTGGGTACCAGTAGTGCAATGTCATTTCACTTTGGATAACCTCTTGTGTTTATGGAATTTTCATTGATTTGTTTCTCCTCGCTTACATAATATTATTTTGTCTTTGAAACATGATTTGTAAAATTAATCCAGTTCCTTTTGGATGTGTACCTTTATAGAGGTAGAAGGTTTGGCTGCTCTCACCTCCTGTGCTTTAGAAGGAGAAGTCAATGTGTGGACAGTATATCTTGGTGTGGCACTTTGTTGATCCCTTTGCTTCTGTATGTTCCATAGATAATCTAGGTTTGGATAATAAGTCGCCTCTCACCCATATGCAGGCAAATAACTCCTATCAAATTCATTGGGACACAATTCACATAACCCTCCCCCCCCGATACATACACATGTGCATGTGACATGAACTTGAGAGGGGATTGGCTAAGAAAATCCAGTAGGAAAGTGAGAATGAGAGGCATGGAAGAGGTAAGTATAATATGTGAAAATGAGTAAAATTCACTATATAAATATATGAAAGTTTCAAAGAATTAGAAAATTTCTATATTTATGTCCTGGCTTGTTTAATGCGAAATTGATATATGCTAACATTATCAGAAAGGGTGGAACCTCAACTGAGAGAATGTTTCCATAAGATCCATTGTATCTGGCTGTAAAGCATTTTCTTTGTTCATTAGTGATTCAAAGATGAGGGCCCAGTCCATTGTAGATGCTGACATCCCCAGGCTGGTGGTTCTGGGTTCTGTAAGAGAGCAATCTAAGCAAGCTATGGTGGGCAAGCCAGTAAGTAGCATCACTCCACGGCTTCTGCATCAGATCCTGTCTCTAGATCCCTGTCCTATTCCTGTTCCTGCCATGACTTCCTTCCATAATGAAAAACGTGGAAATGTAAGCCACCTAAGCCCTATCCTTCCCAACATCATAGTGTTTTTTCACAGCAAGATTAACTCTAATACAATTTATTTTCCTAGATCAAATCAATTTTCTGAGTTCAATATTGTAGTAGCAAATATCTATACAATGCTTGTGTTGATGTTGCAAAGTAATTCAAAGTTTACAAGATGGGAAATCAACTTTATTATCCCCAATTGACTGATGCTCATTTTCATTTTGATGAACATCAACACTGTCAAGTTACAGTTTTTCCACTCACTGTATGAATTTAATAATATCCTTGTTGTTTCTTTGTGTTAGGTCTCTTGTTGAGGGCAATAGTATATGCCTATGTGATAGTCCTGATCACCCCAACACCTGAGTTCACACATTTTCTTAGATGTATACAACTTCAGTCTAGTCACTGGCACTGCCTTGGATCAGTCATTCTGTTGGGAGCCATATAACCTCACCTCTAGCTCCCCTTTTCTTTTTCAGTTATTATTTAAGGGCAGTATAATGTCATTCCAATAATGTTTAAATCAAACATAGTTAACCTGGTTTTTATTGCTAAAACTATTTTTTCTTAAGAATGCCTACATTATATAGTAAAATAATTAGCAATACTATGTAATATGACCATAATTTTATTGCTCATTTTAGTGGTTCATTTTGCCTGATAACACTTTAGCTTGAGTAGTATAGCCTTTTATTTTTTCAATGTGTTTGATTCCTCCCTACTTCAAGGGCTTCTACCTTTGATCTTGGCCTTACCTTTATAATTTTCTCCATTTTCTAACCCATGGTTAATTACTACCTATATAAACATTTTAACTCTTAGTGTAGGTAACTCCTTCTTGAGAGACTCTTTTATGATTTTCAATTCTAAATATTCCTCATTTAATCAAACTATACCCTCTCTCACTTTTTCACTATAAAATTTTGAAATAGTAATTTTGTTTTTGTGTCGCATACTTCCTGTTCTACAAAAATCTAGAAAGTTTTAAAGCAGTCAGACAATTCTCATACACTGTTTACTCAGCTTCATAAGTTGCCAATTTCTGACAAAATTTATCTTCTTTGTATTTCTACCCAACTTTTATTCACTTTTACTATTTTTGAAAATATTATATACATTTAAATATGAATCCTTGAATGATGAGATTGTTTTCTTTTAGATGATTATTTTTATACCCAAAACATAGTATTTATTTTATTTACTAGTATTATATATTACCACAAAATACCTATTGCTTATTTCTGTTTCCCTTCACATGTTCTTATAAAGTAAGTATGTATTGCAAACAATTAATGTCAATCTTAAATACCTGGCTATTTATTTATTTGACTTATCATTTGTCTATTGAAAAAATTCAAACTAATTGAACTCATTTGTTTCTTTGCTTTAAATTTATCTTGTCATTATTTTTACTGTATAGTTATGAAATTTACCACAGTACTCTTTTTTCTGGTTTCTAACTTTCTGCAGTGACCAAACTTTTCATTTAACATCCTAGTTTGTACTGAATTTTTTTTCCACACAATGTGACTACAAAATTTAGAGAAGCTTCTTTTTAATCAATCGCATTATTTTCTGTGAGGAAAAGATCTATCAATTAATAAACAATGATAAACATGCCCACATAAACAATTTGATTACCCTTAAATCTTAAAGTTGTGGTCAAGAAAATGACAGATATGCATTTTGACTGTGATGTTTTCACTGTTGGGCTCTGATCACTTGTCTTACACACAGCAGTGTGGTGACCTGCAAAACTAAAGGGAGTGCGACCCTTGAAAGGAGTTTAGGAGATGAGAAGCCAGTATGTGGTTTATAGTTTTAAGATGCTCTGTTTCTCAAATGGAGACTTTTTTCCTTTTCTTGGCCTGTATGAATAATCTTCATGATTGAGATAAGAGTAAACTTTGTGACTCTTAATTGCTTTTTCTTTATTTTCTGTTTGATATATATGCTGTCAACTAGACACATATATAATATTATCTACCATCTTCTTAAATGTAAGCTATTTTGGTCTTTCTCCACTCAGTATGCAAAGATAGGTCCAAGTACAAAAATATGCCCAACTGCTCTGCTGTTGTAGGTCTGTTCCATAGTAATTAATGAATCATGTAAGGAGAAGTCATTTGTCAAAAATACATTTATTGGAATCAAAATTACTTTATGCACAGGGATTGCTGGATTGGTTTGCAGGCTCTCACTAAATAATTCATCAAATCCTGATTTGCTAGAAATATAATACAAAAAACCCCACATAATAAAATTAAAGTCTGCTATCTTGTTAAAGTACTTCAAAGGAGATGTAATTATATATCATTGTCATACTGTAAATACAATTATGCCGAATATAGTACTTGAATATGTACAGATTTTTTTTAAGATACACATCATAAATAGTGATTATATGTTATTGCAACTATGTTTCAAAATAGTGAATATTTTCCTTCTCCTACCCACATTACTTCCTCTGGTTCTTCCCCTGCCAATGAGGAAAACAGCATCGAATTATGTCCCTTAAAAATGGAAGCCTTGTTTCTCTTGGGAGCATGTAACTTAGCCTGAGCACCCAGGCCTCTTAACTACTAGGCCTAAAAAGCTTCTTTATCTGGATTTTATTTTTGTTTAAGTAAGATATATGGAAATATCCCTCTGATCAACCTATGAGATGAAAATTCTACCTGAACCTTAAGAAAGGAAGGCTAAAGGTTCTTTTAAAAGTTAATACAGTGTGAGCCACCAAAGCAGGCTGGCAAAGCTCCCTGTTAGCAAATGAGTTGTATGGACTGTGGGAGTGTCAGTGGACACATCGCTTTATACAGTCTCTTCGAGCGCCTCCTTCCAGCCACCTTCATGAGCACTGTCTTAGTCTTACTAATATGATTTAACTTTATATTTTCAAACCCTTTAATTTATTTAAGTAATAATACCATATCTTTGTTTTTGGCTATTTACTGGCTAATCTGCTATGTCTGCTACTAACATCTGAGCAGGGCTTTTACTACTGGTTTCTAAGACTTTATTTACAATGTGTGTTGCTATATCTGCGAGCATGTCTGTGCAAATGTACATGCAGAAATGTGTACACAGATGCCAGGAAGTACATGACACAAACATGAGGTCATATGCCTGTGTAGCAGCCCCAGGTTGTTATGTGAGTGCTGGGATCTGAATCCCAGTACCCATGACTTTGAGCTCAGCCATCTCAGCGCTGTGAGCAGGATCCCTCCTCTGTGGCATAATTAGTTACCTCCTGCCTTGTGTTTTTGTTAATGTACTTTTGGGTAATGCAGTCTACGCAATTCACACAACTAGAAATAGAAGTCTGAGGTGTCTTATTTTGTTGTGTAATAATCACTGTCATTTATTATATAATGTTTATAATCATCTAGTTTGTTTTATAACAATATGTATTTTTCTGTATTCGCTACTTATTTATTCTCTTAAGTGTTTTTCTCCCAACAATCATCTCAGTATTTGAGTTAAGCTGACTTTGATCAGGATTTACATTCTTTTCACTGTTTGTAACTTTCATTTTTTCTGGTTAGTTTGTTTGCTTAACTTTTAATCAGTTTCTAACTAGTTTTCTGCATATTTCATTTGGATGTTTTTCCTGTGAATATGTTTGATTAGACCCACACCGCCAGGTCCACTTAGAGATATATTTCTTTTTTCTTTCTATAGTATTCAGTATTGTTCCAATATTTTTGTTTCCAATTTTACTAAGGCATTAACAGATAATTGTCCAGAGCTGGACACGGTGGAACATGCCTACAGTTACAGAACTTGAGAAGTAGCAACGGGGACATTAAAAATTGAAGGCCTGCCCTGGTTATATAATAAGACTCCATCTCACTGACAGAGAAAGCAACAACAACTAAAAATAAAATTAAAAACCACCAAAAATTTAGTTTAGTGTTTAGATAGATTTGTATCCATTTCACAAACTGTACCTCTATCTAATAAAATAGATTATCGATTTATTGTTTTTTATGTAGACATTATAGATTTGAAAACTTGTTTTATAAAGGTTATAAACATAAAGCATTTTAAAGTTTCCATTGTAGAGATTTTTCCTATCTTGGCTGTGTTTATTATGCACTATTTTATTTTTAAGTATTGTCAGTGGGGTTATCTTTTTATGTCTTAGCATGTTTGTCATTGATTTTTAAGAAGATAATTTTTACAAGGTTAATTTTCTATCATGCTACTCTACTGAAAATATTAATCAACACTACTAGTTCCCAAGTGGAGTACTGAAAATATCATGTATAGGATCAATTATCTGTAAATAAAGAAAATATGAATTTTCTTTTCCTAATTGCATCTCTCCCATCTCATCATATTGCTCTAGCAAAGACTACAAACACCATTTCAGATCACAGAAGAGAGAAATGAATAGCTTTGCTTTGTTCTGAGCTTAGTGGAAATGCTTTAATTTCTTTTGTTCATTTAGGAGGATCATGATGACAGCAGTTCAATGACTCTAACATTTATTATGTTCAGTTATGTTTCATCCACCACCAGTCTCCTCAAAGCTTTTATCATGACAGGATATTGAATTTTGTCAAAGGCCTTTCTGCATCTATTTTGATGATTTTGTGATTTCTGTCTTTGATTACCTTCATATGATGAATAACATTTATTGATTTATGTATGATGAAGCATGCCGGCATCTTTTCAAGAAAGTCAAATTTGGCCACAAAGAATGACTTTTCTTAAAGAAATCATATTTTTATTAACTCTTTGAGAATTCCATATAGTATATTTTGATTATATTCATTCTCATTCCCCAATTACTCCAAGATCTTTCCAATCCCATATTTAACCCTCCCATTGTTGTGGCCTCATTTCTTTCCTAAATTCATACTGTCCTCCTAGTGAGAGCTACATACTTACAGGTGTGTAACCATCTACTGGAGTATACTAGACCCATCAGAGGCCACACCTTCAAAGCAAACTAGCTCTCCTTCTTGGTCTGGCTTCCCTTACTCAGTTTTACTTTTACTTTTACTCTAGTTCCATCCTTTTGGCTGAAAACTTCATGATGCCATTTTTAAACAGCTGAGTTATACACCATTGTGTAAATGCACAACGTTTTCTTTATCTCATTATCTGTTGAGTTACATCTTGTTTGTTTTCAGTTTCTGGTGATTATGAATAAAGCTGTAATGAACTTGACCAGTTCTCCCTGTGGTAGAATGGAAATCTATTTAGGTATATGCTCAAGAGTAGTTTAGCTGGATCTTGGGGTAGACTGATCCTCAACTTTTGAGTAAAAAAGATATTAATCTCCATAGTGGTTATACAAGTTTCACTCTCACCAGTAATGGATATGTGTTCCCCTGCCCATCGTTGCTAGCATGAGCTGTCACTTGTCTTTCTAATCTTAGCCATTCTTACAGGTGCAAAACAGAATTTCAAATAGTTTTGATTTACATTTTCCTGATGGCTAATAATATTAAATATTACTTTAAATTTTTATCATACATTTGACATTCCTATATTAATAATTTTCTCTTTATATCTGTTCCCCATTTTAATTAGATTATTTGGGTTTTTGATATCTATTTTCTTGAGTTCTTTATATGTTTTAGATATTAGTCCTCTTTTACATGGGTAGTTGGTTAAAAACCTTTTCCATTCTGTAGGATGCTCTTATGTCCAATTGACGGTATCCTTTGCCTTACAGATACTTTTCAGTTTCATGATGTCCCATTTATTAATTGTTGATCTTAGTGCCTATGCTATTTGTGTTCCATTGCAAAAGTTGTCTACTATGCCAATGTGTTCCAAAGTTATTTATTCCACACGTTCTCTTATACTAAGGCATAGAATCAACTAAACCAGGCATACATAACCTCAAAGAGACTGAAGCAGCAGGCAAAGATCCTACAAAGTCGACCTTATGTCTATTTTTGTATATATTAAAGCTGTTAGCTCAGTATTCTTATGGGACGCCTGATGGTGGGGACCCTTGTTCTCTGACTGTTGTGCCTATTCTTGGGACTCCTTTCCTCTTTCTTGATTGCCTTATCCAACTTCATTATGATGGTATTTGTTAACCTTACTGTATTTTATTTTTTCACATTTGGATGTTATTTCTTAGAGGTATATTCTTTTCTAATGAGAGACAAAAGAAGGAAGAGAATCTTGGGTTGAACGAAGTTGGGCAGGAACTGGTAGGAGTATAGGTAGGGGAAACTATAATATAGATTTACTGCATCCAAAATAATCTATTTCATTAATAATAATAACAACAACAATAACAATAATAATAATGAATAACTAACTCTGTTTATCAAGGCAAATATCAGTTGCTAATACTTCTTCATACATTCTGTCTGTGCTCATCCAGGTTTTTTTTTTTTAATTTATTAAAGATTTCTGCCTCCTCCCCGCCACCGCCTCCCATTTCCTTTCCCCTCCCCCAACCAAGTCCCCCTCCCTCCTCAGCCCTAAGAGCAATCAGGGTTCTCTGCCCTGTGGGAAGTCCAAGGAACCCCCACCTCCATCCAGGTCTAGTAAGGTGAGCATCCAAACTGCCTAGGCTCCC
>NC_022015.1:78798871-78815584 GCF_000317375.1 Microtus ochrogaster | reverse complement strand
TTCTCAGTAGTCCTCATTGTCCGCTATGTTCAGCGAGTCCAGTTTTATCCCATGCTTTTTCAGACCTAGGCCAGCTGGTGTTGGTGAGTTCCCGATAGAACATCCCCATTGTCTCAGTGTGTGGGTGTACCCCTCACAGTCCTGAGTTCCTTGCTCGTGCAGAAGCTCCTGATTTGGACCTTGAGATTTCAGTCCGGTGCTCCAATCTGGGTCTCTGATTCTGTCTTCTTTCATCCCCTGGTGAAGGTTAATATTCAGGAGGATGCCTATATGTTTTTCTTTGGGTTTACCTTCTTATTTAGCTTCTCTAGGATCTTAAATTATAGGCTCAATGTTCTTTATTTATGGCTAGAAACCAAATATGAGTGAGTACATCCATGTTCCTCTTTTTGGGTCTGGCTTACCTCACTCAGGATAGTGTTTTCTATCTCCGTCCATTTGCATGCAAAATTCAAGAAGTCATTGTTTTTTACTGCTTAGTAGTACTCTAATATGTATATATTCCATACTTTCTTCATCCATTCTTCCATTGTTTTCTCATGCTATCACAAGCACTGTTCAATTCATATGTATAGCTCTTTTGAGTATGTATAAAACATTGTTTCATTGTAGTAGTCTATGGTTTCTGTCTCTTATGCTTTCAGTTCCCTATTCTACAATGATGCCGGAGTTTTGGGAGGGATTGACATGATATCAATACCCTATAGAGCTAATAATTTTGCAGTCTCTTACTGTGTGCAACTTAAGCAGTTGTGGGTCTTTGAGTTAATCACCATGTACTTCAAGTAGGTTCTCAGATGAAGGTTGAGAAATGAATGAACTTTTCAATGTGTTCTTAAGTTGGTTTTGCAAGTACTTCAATAAAAAATTGCACTGAAATTTATAGATTTTAACAACTTAAATACGACTTTAATTATTCCCATGAATAATGCTAGTAAAATATTTAATATTCTTAGTTGAGCACTTCTTATTTTTTCCTATTGATTTGTACAGCATTTCCACCATGATAGGAAAATTAGCCATTCAACTATAATATATAATATGAAGCCTTTTTCATTGTTACAATTCTAATTTTCAATTATTATGGTCATTTAATACTCAATATTAATTAAATATGAGGACTGAATATAGATTTCTAAATATGAGACAAAGCTCAAAATCTAAACAAATTTGATAAATCTGAATATAAAAGGAAATAAAAGTATTCCTTATGTTTTTTTGTACAATTCTGTTTGTTTCATTACCTATATTTCAAAATTGAACTTTAAAAGGTTTATCATGTATATTAGTGTGTGTGTATATATGCATATATTTATAAATAGTATATAGTTACATATAATAACCTGTCACAGGCTTCAATTACAAAAGGTGACTATCTTTGTGATACTTGAGCCAAAAATAGAGACTTAGTATGTCTGATTGCCACATGATATAATCTCAGCACTAGGGCAGAAATGTTGCTGTAAATTCAAGTCCATCCAGGCTATACAGAAAAGCCATGCTCAAGAAGGTGGTGGGGCCTTAACCCTCTGATGAGTTTTATATACATATCTGTGTGTATAAAATATTATATATAACATACAATGAATATACATTATTTTAATACTGACAAAACTACAATTCATTTAAATCTGTATGTAGGCTTTCATTCTTAAATTTTGGCCAGTGTCATTCACTAGTTCCTACTTCACTTTCTTATTAAAAATACACAAAACATAAAATATATTAATATTCATTCTTTTTCTGAATTTCTCCATCTTAAATGTATTCTAGTGATTTTAATCTTTCATTTAATATATGGATAAATTCCCATACTCTGTAACACTGAATTTTTAGTAAGCTAATAAATTTAACAATTAACTAAGTTCTGATTACAATGTAGCTTTTAGTTTTCAAATACAAACCAATTTATATAATACATGTATATAATATATACAATATATTTACTATGAAAAGAGAATTCTACCTGAGGCAAATTAGGAAATGTTATTTAACCCTATCTTCTCTTTAAGGTACTTTCTATCAGCATAAGATTTAAAATTATAATCAAAAGTTAAAATAAAAATCAAAAGGGAAACATAAATCTCAAAAATATAAAGTATGCAAGCCAGGGATGATGATATACCCCTACAATATTAGCATTATGGAAGTAGAGGCAGAACATTACTACAATTTTGCAGCCAAGTGGGTCTACACATTCAGTTCCAAGACAATTATGTTTATATACATAATGAAAATCTGCCTACACACACACACACACACACACACACACACACTTCAATATCTAATAATACAGGAGCAAAAAATAAAAAACTATTGTACTATTCTAAAGAAGACAAATTAAAAAGTAGTCATAGAGGAGGAAGTGATCTCAGTGGTTGAAACTGGTGAAGGTAGACACCACCCCCCAAACTCTATTATCCTCCTGCAACCTCGATAGAATGCTGAAACAGACTCACCCAGGAGAACTAGAAGATGGGAAATAATCAAATTGAGGACTGAAATTAACAAAATAAAAACAAAGAAAATAATATGAAGAATCAGGGAAACAAAGGGCTGGGTCTTGGAGAAAATCAACAAGATAGACAAACCCTTATCCATAAGGCAGAGAGAAAACATACAAATTAATAAAATCAGAAATGAAAGGGAGACATCACAACAGACACTGAGCAAAGAAACTGCAGGGAAATAGAAGCTGCCGTCAAAAACCTCCCAACCAAAAAAACTCCAGGGCCAGATGGTATTAGGGTAGAATTCTACCAGAACATTCAAGAAAAGCTAAGATCTTTCCTCCTCAAAGTGTTCCACATAATAGAAACAGAAGGGACATTGCCAAACACTTTTTATGAGGCTACAGTTACCCTTATACCAAAAGCATTCAATCAAGGAAGAGAATTAAAGACCAGTCTCACTCATGAACATGGATGCAAAAATACTCAATAAAATTCTGGCAAACTGAATCCAAGAACACATCAAAAAAAAATCCTCCATGATCAAGTTAGCTTCATCCCATAGATTCATGGGTGGTTCAACATATGAAAATCTATCGATGCAATCTATCGTATAAAGAAACTAGAAGAAAAAAATCATATGATCATTTTATTAGATTCTGAAAAAGCATTTGACACCCCTTCTAACACTCCTTCATGAGAGGGGTCTTGGAACATATCTAAATATAATAAAAGCAATATATAACAAGCCACAAGCCAACATCAAATTTAACTGAGAGAAACTCAAGGTGATTCCACTAAAATCAGAAACAAGACAAGGCTGTCCACTCTCTCCCTATCACTTCAGCATAGTTCTTGAAGTTCTGGCTATAGCAATAAGACAACAAAAGGAGATCAACAGGATTCAAATTGGAAAGTAAGAAAGCAAACTTTTGCTATTTGCAGATGATATGATAGAATACCAAGGGAGACTTACATAGATCTAATCTACAAGGAAAGTAGAAAGTAGAAAAAGACAAGCTCTCCCTCTTGAGTAAATTGGGAGCATGGGGACCACTCACCTTCCTCCTTTCCCCTCCAGTCTTAAGAGATGGCAGGGTACCTTGCTCTGTGTGAAGTCCAAGGCCCTCCCCCCTCCATCCAGGCCTAGGAAGGTGAGCATCCAAACAGACTAGGCTCCCAAAAAGTCAGTACATGCATTAGAATCAAATCCCAGTGCCATTATCATTGGCTTCTCAGTCAGCCCCCATTGTCAGCCACATTCAGAGAGTCCGGTTTGATCACATGCTCCTTCAGTTCCAGTCCAGCTGGTCTTAGTGAGCTCCCATTAGATCAGTCACACTGTCTCAGTGGGTGGACGAACCCTTCGCAATCCTGAATTCCTTGCTCATCTTCTCCCTCCTTCTGCTCTTCAACTAGACCTTGGGAGCTCAGTCCAGTATAGAGATAATGTAAGTACTGCATTCAGGGGGGAGAAAGAAGGACTATGCTATACCCATTTTGTTTGCTGTGTATTTTTATAAACCTTCCTGGAATATATTTAGCCACTCATGCATTAAAATAAATCTATAATGTAAATTTAATTTGCTAAAAAGCTTATGTATAAATAACCAAACCACATTATAATCAGTATTTTAAGCTACCATAATTATGTGATGCTTGCCTGATGAAGAGGGCAGAAAGTTGAATCCAAATGCCTATGACTTTCTGCCCTGCTCCTAACCACATATCTTCCTCCCTTCCTTCTAAGGATGCAGTTTATTTTTTTAATGTCTTCTTTACCTATGAGAGGAAAGAGATAATTTATTATTGATGTCTTGAAGACTCTGACTTTGAAAGTTCAGAGTTGACATTTTAATTTAGCACCTGAACATCCATATTCATTTATTTCCACTTGCTATGACTGGAGTGACCTCTTGGGGAAAGAGGATTTTCAGGAGACAGGTTTATTGAGTGACAGATGACAACAGATGATCATGTAGAATAAACAAACTAGAAATTTCACCTCTGTCAATGAAGGGGAAAGACATAACTTGGATGTTCTCATGTTCACAGTACCATAAATGAGTAAGATTGGGATAGTGTTTATGTCTGTGGGGAGATAATATATGTTATTTAAAAATGACTTGTAAGAAATTTCAATTTTGCATATATAGCAGGGATCAACAGTCTAACTTATTCTTGATATAAAAATCATATAGGGAGGATCTTTTCTGACATCACTATCTTGCTTCTCCTGGGTCTTTTGCAGATAGGAAAAAGTAAGAGAAAAATTTGGAAAATAAATTTTGCTTAAGATCAGATAGCTTCATCTGTGAAACAAGGAGCTTGTACCCACCCTCCCCCTGAGTCCTTGACATAAAGCTACTTGTGCACTGAAGAAACAACTTATCAGTAGCTTAAGGGAGGACAGGCCATAAGGACACTATAGTCATGTTCTGATAATTTCTTTTTTCTGATTTTGAAGTCTCAGGTCCAGAGGCCAGAGCAGTCGTCTCTCCCCGGTTGTCAGTCTTTGTCACTCTGACTGAAAGAATAGCCCAGAACATCATTTTTATACTTCTCTCTCTTTTCTCTTTCTTCGTTTAGAGATGTAGATATCACAAAACAAAACATTCAAAAGTAACTGCATCTGTGGGAGAATCAGACATTTCCACACATGACTAAGTGAAGTGCTATTCTCATAAAAGGAACTGAAAAATGGAGAAAATGTTTCAGACAAATTCTTGGAACAGAAATAACCACAGTAATAAGAAAAAAAATATGAACAAGAGAGAGAAAGGAAGCCAAACCCAAGACAAGGGCAAGATTAGCAACAAGAGCTTACACATCAACATATTAAAATGTCCAGTTTTCAATTAAAAAATGCAAAGCACACAAAACACATGGAAGTAGAAGACAATCAAAGGAAAATAGGATATAAACAAAAACTGTAAAAGTTCTAGAAAG
Organism: Microtus ochrogaster; assembly: GCF_000317375.1. Classification (NCBI taxonomy): domain Eukaryota; kingdom Metazoa; phylum Chordata; class Mammalia; order Rodentia; family Cricetidae; genus Microtus; species Microtus ochrogaster. Next base: position 78,810,185 of record NC_022015.1, on the reverse strand, counting down.
TTTTAGGAATGTTCAAAGCTTTTGTATTTTTTCTTGCTTGCTTGTTTGCTTGCTTGATTGAGACAGGGTCTCACTATGTACTTCTGGCTATCCTTCAATTCACTATGTAGACCAGAGCAGCCTAGAATTTAGAGATGTTTCCCTCTACCTTCCATGTTCTAAAATTAAATGCATTTACTACCATATCTAGCTTTAGAAATTTTTCAAGTTTTTAAAAGTCAAGAAATGGAAATAAGAATGAAATAGAAATATCATCCATATAATTTAACCTTTGTATTTATAAACAATAAAAGCATGCATGGTTAATATGGATATATAAATCATATGCATATGAATAGCTACTTAAACATATAAATACTTATTTTATGACATAGAAAACATTGTGAAAAGAATAAAGAATGCGAATTCAAATGTAACAACTGAAATTCATCTCTGTCATGACGGCCATCCCCAAGATCTGAGTTCAATGGGTTCATATGTTTAAGGGTAGGGCCATGTGGATTAGAACTGCTAGGCAGAATAAAACAGACATACAAAAGAAATATACAGAGACATATAGTAGAGAGGGCAACCCAGTGAATATTGAATCTTCCCGTGTTTAGTGTTTATTTCTCATGATCTTTAATTACATGAATTCAAATGGTAAAAAGAATTCTTTACCATGATACGAACAAGTAACAAAGTAATTACTATCTTTATTCCCCAAACACCAAGTAACCAAACCCTAGGTCAAGACTCTGTAAGTAGCCAGAACTTAAGTCAAACCTCTTATACCAATACACTCAAAGGAGCAAAAATAGGTCTGAACTGTTTGGCCTTTGGTCAAGGTGGGACACATCCACTTCGGTGGGATCCACAAAATAATTATCAGCCTATTGCCCAAAGCAGCAAGTAACCACTCCCAAGGTCCTGGTAGTAGCCACACTTTAGGTCAAAATCCCTGTAAACAACCTTGAAGAAGCAAGAATAGGCCTGTACTCTCTGAACTTTAGTCAAGGTGGCACAGATTCACTTCTGTGGGCTCTGACACATATCTAATCAATCAGAAGAAAAACTAATCACAAATACAAGGGAAACCTCTGTGACTTCAAGGCCAACCTGGTCTACACAGCAGGTTACAGGCCAATCATATCTACATAATTATATTGTCTAAAAACCAAAATGAAATAAAACAAAAAACAATAATTCCTACTTCATAATTTAATATTATACAAATCAAAATATCTAAGATCAAAAGAAAAATGACAAAAAATGCCAGTATAAGTATAACCAAAGAACAGCTATTAACTGACAATGGTCATGCAAACTTGTGTAACCACCATAAATACATATGATACTTTCCCACAAAGTGAGAAATGCTAGCCTTAACCTCCCTGGGTATACATCCATAGAATTCTAAAACTGTTAGAGAGATACTTGCTTAACTTTCTTCATTACTGCTGCTTTCACAGTAGACAGGAAATGGAAACAATTTATAAGACTATAAATTAATGAATGTATAATAGAATTTTTATAAACATATACAAGGAAATACTATTTTGTTGGAAAGAAAAACAGAAGTTTACATGTAAATAGATGTATCTGGAAATTATTGTCCTGCAAGAAGAAATGCTGAAAGACAAATGCTGCATGTTCTCAGTAAATGTGGAAGCTATCTTTGAATTTTTAAAGTGCATGTTTAAATTAGAATACCCTTAAAAGGCAGAACATGAGCGGTTATGCCATAGATATGGAATAATTCATAGGTAATATGAAGAAAAGAACGAAAAAATGGGCCAGAAAAGATAAATAAGGTGGGGGTTGGAAAGCAGGGAAGAGGAGATGTACCCGAAGGGATGAGTAAAACTGTGCTCAAGTAGATGGTTTTACATTCATGAACATACAGGCAGCATTAACGGGGCATTTAGCTTTAAAGAAAAGGGCATAACATTAGGAGGGAAAGAGAGATGTACATGGATAAAAAATTGAGGGAGAAGAATAGGTATAAATTTATCTAAATACATTTTGCACATTTATATGTTTCTTAAAGAATTAAAAATAAGTATAAAAAGACTTACTCAATTTAATCAACATGTGAAAGACTTACACTTTTATAAGACTTACAACTGAAAACTACAGCACATTCTTAAAAGACTAAAAAGTTATAAATAGAAAAATAAACCTTGCAAATGGAGAATACATAATTTCAAGATTCTAAACTTTCTAAAGCAATATGGAAGTCTATATAATCCCATTACAATACAATGCTTTGTTTTTTAAAACTGGAAAAGTTTTACAAAACATCAGATAAAGTATACAGAACATCAACATTTTGCTAAGACAAATATAAAAAGGAAGATTAAGTTTTAAAACTCACTCTTTCTAATTTCCAAATATACTAAAGTCTACAATAATAAAAATATTGTACTAACATAAACACAGACATTAACAGCATAGATTGAAGAGCCCTCCTGAAAAAGAAAACCATTACGTTTACAATCAAATAAGTCTTGCTGGACACCAAGACAATCCAGACAATCCACAGAGGAATGGATGGACAATCTTTCCTATAAATGATAATGGAATAATCACATAGTATCTTGCAAGGATTAAGTTGTATTATCAATGATTGAATTCACCTATGAATTCATACAAACTGTATGCAGGTTAGATTAAATTGGTTAATAAATTATATTAGTCAATCATGGCATGAAGAAAATTAGCTTTTTTTTTTCTAGGTTCCTGACAGAAAATAGGAAGTGGAGATCATGTTTAATAGTTTTCACATTTGAGTCTTTTAAAGATAAAAGTCTGCTGCTAATAAATGGGAACTATGACTGTCTAACAAACAACATAGCTGTAGCTGATATTGCTGAACTTCAAACTTTAGAACTATTAATCTAATGAATGGCATACAATATGTCTTTTATTATAGTAACAAAAGATAAAAAAGAAATTCATGACTAATTAAATCAGGTATGCAGATATAGACATAACATTCTTCAAAAAATGTGATTCATGAAAAGTGAAAAAATTGGGATCAGAATCAAAATGATGAAATAGTGAAAATATTCTGTGGTTGAACATATGCCTCTATGCAACTACAGTCTTCATTTGAAGAACATAATTATTGGATCTGTGCTTCTGTGATATATTGACTGGGGAACTGACTAAGCATTCACTTTGGTGCTGTCTAGGTAAGGAGAGGAATTGTGTGAAGTGACATGTCATTACTGGCAAATTGCTAAGATCTTGCTCTGGATTCTGATCTACTTTCCTCTTCAGATGCTGACTCCAGATTTGGTAGCTGAGAATAACATAATAAAATTTTAGGAAAAAATATGTCTTGGGGTAATATCGTCAGCCTACTTTTTACTAAGTAACAGAATGATCATCTCAGTTTTTTTTTTTTTTTGAGACAGGTTTTCTCAGTAGCTTTTGGTTCCTGTCCTGGAACTAGCTCTTGTAGACCAGGCAGGCCTCGAACTCACAGAGATCCTCCTGCCTCTGCCTCCTGAGTGCTGGGATTAAAGGCAGGCGCCACCACCACCCGGCTCAGGTTTTTAATTCTAAGAAAAATGCTGGGGGCTACCTTTAGAGATTCTATAACACCAGTAGAAAACAACCCAGAATGAGGATTGTTCAAGACATTTAGGAGCACCCATCTCCTACGCTAAGACATCTTTGTTTGTCCTGGATACTGTCCTCTGCTCAGCCAAGGATGGACTTTATCCTCTTTGACTCAGCCATAAGCAGTTACTATGAAAGAAGGACACACCGATTTACCGTCATTGATAACTAATTGAATACTAAGTGTGTTTCAAGATCTACATAAATCTTTTTACATTTACCTAATGTATCTCTTCCTAGAAATTTGTCAGATTGTTGCCATTGTCAACCAAACTAAAATAATCTTCAGTTTGTTAAATACAGGTGGTTTCTAATTCAAGCTATGAGTTAACCACTGATGCCTATTAATATTGGTATTTGAACATACCTGTATACCAACTACAACAAAAAATGGCCTAACCTAGGACCTCTATAAGAAAGATTTTTGTTATTACTAAGTCACTTTTTAAATAATTAGAACCAAAATTCTTAAGGTGTTTGAGGGAAAGGAAGGAATTTCTGTGCATATTTTATCCTGTTAATTTTATTCTGTTTATTACTGTGATTGTTTATAAAATTAATAAAGAATTATTGAAGTGAAAACTGCTTTAAAATAAAACTTTTCTTTAGAAAGCAACCAGAGAAGAAGCCAGGCTTTACAAAGTCAGCAGCTTGGGAGCAGAAAGAAAAAGAGTTTATAAAGAGACTCTACTAAAGCCCTCAACTTCCCCTTGCTTAAGGTCAGAATATTGCTGCAGGCTGAAATATTATTATATTAAAAATGGGTTCCAGCAGTCATCAGTTTTCTTGCTCTTGTCAGGTTTATGCCCATAGTCTTTCTGTTTGATCATTGTTGTGTTAATGGTTGAGAACCAATGAATAATCTGGCACCTCCAGTTCTAAAATCATAAAAGAGAAAGGAGAAGGGATGAGTATGTCATCAAAGGAGACTTTTTTTGTACATTTTTACATTGAAGGAAGTCAATCTGGTATAACACTATTGATTTGTATTTGGAAGCAAGAAAATCTATCAGAAAAGTAAACACAGGAACCTAAAACACTTCTTGAAAGTCAAAAGACTCAGAGGGAAAGAAACATAGGAACAAGTTCCACTCACAATGTGTTTGTCACCCTTATTGAAGTCAAAGTCTATTCCCAGAAGAATATGTTTCAAGGCAAATTAACTCCTAAAAATCTACATAATGCATCAAGGTCAGAAAAGAACTGTTTTTTAATCATTTCATAAAAAAATTACATTCTTCTAATATGAATCCTAACAAGGAAAAATATTTTTATCAAGAATAAGATCTCTAATTCAAAAGAATATCTAAAATATTTGTGAACTTATATAAGTCAAGTATATAAAGAATAAACATGAAATAGCTGTAAGTAACTTGAGTACACAGAAAGGAAAAAACAAGATAAGGAGGGCAAAATTAAGAGTACTGAGCATGAGTTATAAGTATGTTCTGTAAATCCAAAGCAATCACCATATGTATATCCAGATTTTGATGCATTGAATTCATAATAGATGTATGGGTATGTTATGTATCCTTAGATGTATGAAATTAGTTATTAACAGATGTCAATAATCAATCAATGTCTCTTACATTCATAGTCAAAACGTTGATTGTAAAGGAAACTTTAAAGTTCCCGAAATTTATAAATCTACTTAATAACAAACTTATGGGTAAAATTCACAATTTATGATACTTTTTAGTATAACCTAAGAGAATAATAATTAGTTCACATGCATTTTTAAATCATTCTTGAATAGTTTTATTGTATTAGCTTTCAAACACTAGAACTTTACATTTTTAAATGAACTATGCCAGTTCAATACAAACAAAAATATAAAAATATATACAGTGGCCGGGTGATGGTGGAGCACGCCTTTAATCCCAGCACTCGGGAGGCAGAGGCAGGTGGATCTCTGTGAGTTCGAGACCAGCCTGGTCTACAGAGCGAGTTCCAGGACAGGCTCCAAAGCCACAGAGAAACCCTGTCTCGAAAAACAAAAACAAAAAAAAAATATATATATATGTGTGTATATATATATATATATATATATATATATAGTGTTGTAACAAAAATAAACTTGCATTTGTATCAATATGATGGAGGAAGGTCATTGGTTGATTTAATAAAGAAGCTGCTTGACCTGATAGGTTAGAACGTAAGTGGGAGGAGCAGAATGCTGGGCGGAAGAGGAAGTGAGGTCAGACTCAACAGCTCTCCTCGAGGGGGCAGAAGCCTCGGAGAGACACGATGCTCCACTTGTGTGGGCAGAGGCGAGAGCTCTGCTCTCTGAGGCACACGCGATGAAGCTCCGACCCAGGATGGACGTAGGCTAGAATCTTCCCGGTAAGCGCACCTTGGGGTGCGACACACATGATTGGAAATGGGTTAGTCCAGGAGCGAGAGTTAGCCGAGAAAAGGGCTAGAGCTAAAGAGCCAAGCAGTGATTAAATGAATACAGTGTCCGTGTAATTATTTTGGGTATAAAGCTAGCCGTGCGGGCAGCGGGGTGCTGGGGAGCAGCCCCACCGCTCCTATTACTACATCACTATACAAAAATTCAAATCAATGTAATATATTTGAGACCAGTGCTGTTCAAAAGTAGAATCAACAAAATCTACCCTTTCATTCCATCATTTCTATTCTATATTTTCCCTTTTCCCTCCAGAAAGATATCCTTGAATCTAATCTTCTTGTGTAGATATTTTTATCACCATTATCAATAAGAACCTGTTACCAACCTTCTTAAATGATGGCAAACATCCATAACCCACAGAATGACCAAACACTACTAATCCCACATCTTGTGAATATGAGAATCATGTTTTCTAGACCACTCGTTGATGTTTGGAGGGGTGCTGATATATTTCAGTGACCCTGAGAAAATTAGTATTATGGTCAATTCCTGGAAGATTTATTCATTAAATTTGTTGGCCAGTCTCTGTTCAAAGGGAAAGCTTAAGGCGTATAAGTACTCCTGGCTAAAATAATCTATAAGGCTGGACCCTGTCCACTAGCAGCATTAAAGCTTTTGTGGATGTAGAACTCCCAAGAAAGTGCAACAGAGGCACTCTGGGAGCTAGATCACCTTGGCCACCTGTTTTCATTGGTATCTGGTCCCTTTCCTCTGAAAACACACAAACTTTCAAAGGTAACATATGTTTCTTCATTAATACAATTATGGACTGTGTGTTGTATATAAGCTAGCCAAAGATTTTTTTGTTTTGTTTTATATTTGAGCAGGTAAAATATATGTCACCTGTCTTGTAGTTTTTCAAGATTTAATTCTTTATGTCTGTAGTCAGAATTTTCAGGGGGTTTGCCTCAATCCAACCTGATTCTCTTTAATCTTGAACAAATAGCCTTGTGTTTTCTGTGGAAACAAACTGACCTATTCCCCCAAACAATACGTTTTCTGACATTTATTTTCAAGTTATGCCATTCCTAATGTATCTAGGCTGATTTAATTTGTCAGTTGCTTCCGCAATCCATTGTATTTCAGCAGCTGTCACTGTTCATTAGCATTCAAAAATTCAAAATTGACCCAACATTACATTAGCCATGTTCTCTGTGTAATTTCCTTATGTGGATTATACTTTTTATATTATTTCAATTTCTCTTTAAGGACTTTTTATTATTTATAAACTACTTATTTTTATGACTGTCTGCATCCATTTTGTTTTTAAGCCTATGTACATTTTCTAAATGCACTGTAACCTGTTAAGAGGGTTTCTTCTGTCTGGATCTGTCTTCATTGATAATCTACAGCATTCTCTTATCACAAGAAAGTTTTAAACTGCTATGTCAGCTATTGCCACATGCATGGATAAGCTTAGTACATTGCACTGGTGGTTGGCTCTAGCCCACAGGCAGCCTCATACACCTAGCCTACACAGATGGACTTGATCACCATATAGGTGCTGCATCAAAAAGTAGGATTTGATCTGTGTTTTTATTTTATTTTTTTAGCTTTCTCAAGCCTTATGTGGATATATGTGGCAGGATATTGAGCACCATATATAGAAATTTTTTCCTTTGGGTTATCAGCTCTCATAACAAGACATTGAGAAGTATTACTAATTATGAAACATTAGTCTATAGGTTAGACTTGTCCTATTTGTTCTTATAGCTTAAATTAACCCAGATCTTCCAAGTTCCAGTTCTTTTATGTGGCTCCATTTACTTCACTCTGTACTGTCTATCATGATTCCTCTCCATTTGACTGGCCTCTCTGGCCCATTCTTCTTTCCCTAACTCTTGCTTTCCAGAAGTTTATCTATACCTTGTACCTAACTATTGGCCATTTAGCTTTTATTGAACCAATCACAGTGACACATCTTCACACAGTGTAAAGGAATATTCCACAACAGGTTTCAGCAGTTATATTTCCATTTCTCAGATTACTTATTATGTACCTTCTGATCATGTTATTGGGGTTTGAAAAAAGGCCACTTAACTACTTTCTGTATGAATTGACTACAGTATGTATACTTTACCTGGGAAGTTGCCATTCATGTGCTTGCTTGCTTGTTTGAATCAAATAAAACTGGAAGAATTTCTTACTTTTACTTAAAACTGTTTGGGTTCTTGGAATTTTTGCCCCTAGAAACTCACAGAGTTATTGAATGTATCCAGTGATCCCAGACCAGAAATACCTGGAGCATACAAATTACAAGAAGAGCTGTCCTGCATACACTTAACCTAGTTTAGAGTTTAATTTTATTCAAGAATAATCCTTTTAGATAGGTACTTGGACAGAAAGAAGATAAAAGGATAAAGTCTATTTCTTGTGTAAAACAGCCTATGGTATCAATGGATCTTAAGTTTTAAATCTCTGCAGTGATTTTGACATGGATTTCCTGGCACTACACAGAGATAATACTGTGTTCAGATCTATTTTTATGCTGAACTACTATGCCTCCTGTAGTATAGAATTCACATCTAAAATTTAGTTGGCCTATTTAATCAGCAAGCTCTGCGCTCAACAGAGTGAGATCTAATTTTGCTTTCCAAGGTTATCCCATACCAAGATGTATGAACTATCCCTCGGTTTGCCATCTGAGTTTGGGAACTATACATGTTGGGGTTACTGTTTAATTTCAAATATGAGTACAAAGATGTCTGGTTGGCAATACAGATTACGTGACTCCAGATAGATGCCATGGGAATTATTGGAGATATGGTACAAATATCAATAAAATAAATAAAACATTGCTTTTAAAGGAGAATTGTAGGATGTCTACACCATAGGTCACTCTTGATATAAATTTTTGAAGGAAAAAATAAATAAATAAAATAGGGGTGTTTGGTTTCATAGAATATTGAAAGCAACTGGAAGATATTACAAAAAGAAAAAGGAGAAAGAAAGAAAGAAAGAAAGAAAGAAAGAAAGAAAGAAAGAAAGAAAAAATATCAGAAACCCCATGGGGTGTCTCAGCAGCTGTGTCACTGGCAGTCACTGTAAACCCAGATGCAGAGAGAAGGCCAAGAACCTGACAGATCACAGTATATTCATGTATATCCCTGAGTACTGCTTACTTTTAGAGCTATGTGACAAATCAATGGAAAAGTATAACAAGTGGCATTTACTCTAGAACATCTTCCATTCCTGAGGACAAACTACACAGTCAATTTTATTATAAACATTAGAGAAAAAGATATATCGGTATACAGCAGATGAGAAGAAGCATATGGCTTAGAATTAGAAACTGGTTACATTATGTAGAAAATCGCATTAAATCATAAAAACTGGATATGAAATCATAAAAAAGTAACATGGTTATAAGACTGAATAGAGAGGAGAGTCTGCTTGGTATAGAAAGAGGAGTCATTTAGAAGTACACAAATACAGGGAAATTATTCTCAAGTCCAATGTCAGTTTGCATGTAGCTATTTGAAATAACAATAATGATCTGATAGTGAACGGCCTTGGGTTAGTCAAGAGAACTTCACTGACAACTGAAGGTAGAGGTATGCTGGTCAGAGATGCTTGCTTAACTTCCTTATTTTTACATCTAAATGAATGCCATTACTTAATTCAGAAGTGCAAGTATATGACTGAAAGATTCTTTCTGATTGCTTGACCATCTGCTATGGTAAGTTTCACAATAAAAGGGTTTTATTTCAGAATGTATTTTCAATATCCTTTAGCGTTTACTCCTTTTTTTGAAAATATGAATGAGAATGTACATATTAATAGCTTTGAGAAAACAATTAGTTAATGTATCTGAGCTATTCAGCTGTTCAATTTAATAATTAAATTTTTATCATGGCAGGCAAATAACTCTCATTTCTTTTCTATTTTTCCTCTTATTGAAAATAGACCTTCTTTTCCTCATATAATATATGCTATGTTTTCCCTTTCTCTTACTCCCATTACTCCCTGCCTGTCCTTCATCCAGATCCACCTACTTTGTCTTTCATTAGAAAATGGATAAGCTTCCAAGGGATTATATATAAATAAAGGATTTGTGGGATGAAAAGAAGAAAAATATATAAATAAAATAAGATAAAAACAATAAGATAAAACTAAAAATAATAGAAAAAGTCCTGACATGATCTTTTAAGATAAGGAACTTCCAGAGATGCCTTTGTTTTCATTTTTTATTGTCCATCTACTGCTAGGCATGCAACCTACCCTCAAGAGCAGTTTGTTTCCCCCAGTAGATTCCCTAGGGGTAAACTGAAGTTTTATTTGCAAGTGGTTATCAACTGAAGGTTGCTTCTGAGTTAGGGGTGGGGCATGTATCCACTTCTCCTTTCCACTCTAGAACAGCAGCTGCTGCAGACTGGTGCAAACTCTACGCATTCAGCCTCACTTTCTGTGAGGCATATGCACACTTACTGATTTAGAGGGCATTGTTTCCTTGTTGTCCTCCATTACTCTGACTCTATATTCTTTACCCCTACTCTTGTGCAGGGTTCACTGAGCTCTTAGGGTAAAAATTTGATGGGGATAGCCTATTGAGGGCTGAGTGTTTCAAGTTCTCACTGTCTGAATACTGTCTAGCCATGCTTCTCTGTATTTGTTGCCTCCTGAAAAAGGAGGAAACTTCTTGGATGATGGCTGAACAAGGCACTGATCTATGAGTCATAAAAGATTAATTTTATTGCTAAGTTCTTTTAACAGAATAGTCACATTTTACTTCACTCTAGGTCCCCAGGGCCTCTAGGCTTAGAGTCTTTGTGACCCACGCAATGTCAAGTATGTGGTCCATTGCAGCAAATAGGCGCTAAGTCAAATCAGAAACTGGTGGTTCACCCTCACAAACTTTGTGCCAGCATTTCAATAGTAAATCTTTTAGGGCATCATTGTAGATGTGTGTGGCTGGGTTGGTGTTTCTGTTTCTCCTTTGGCAATGTGTGAAGCACCTTCCAGTACCAAGGATGCTAGAACTTAGGGGTGAAATCTCTATGTAAGCACTAATATGGCTTCTCCATGTTTGATAGGTCGTGTAGGTATTTTCTTGTACAATGAGACCCTGGTCTCAATCTGCAGAGAGAAACCTATGGTTTCGCCAATAGCCCAATTTGTTTGTAGATTCCCATGGGACTCTGTGAACAACAATTCAATTAGATTAGATGTAAGATCACTCCAGTAATGTAAGCTTAATTTGATGACAAGAGATGGCCAGTTGGAATTCTATCTCCCTTATTATTTGGTGATTTCATTTAGATTGTGTGTGTGTATATATATATATATATATAT
>NC_022015.1:78790548-78798771 GCF_000317375.1 Microtus ochrogaster | reverse complement strand
ATATTACCTCTCAAATGACCCTGAGTTTTGGCTGTGTCTTCCAGTATTCCCCAATCCACATTTTCCCCCTCCTCCTCCTCCTTTTGATTTTTCTATTCCAGCCCCCCTTACTCATCCATAACTATCTATTCTATTTCCCTTTCCTAAATCGGGATGCCCCATCCCTACTACTTTATTCTATACTTTAATATCTGTGGTTTTATAGATTACGGTTATTATCATTGACAGTAATCATCCACATATAAACAAGTACATACCATATTTGTATTTCTGAGTCAAGGTGACCTAACTTAGGATATGTTCTAGTTCTATCCATTTACCTCTGAATTTCATGATTTCATTTTTTAACATCTGTTTAATACTCCATTGTGCAACTGTACCACATTTTCTTTATGCTTTATATTCCCATCTTCCTGAGAAACTACCATTCTGATTTTCCTAGTTGCTGTACAATTTTGCATTCCTACCAATAGATGAGTGTTCTTTTTACTCCATATTCTCAACAATATGAGCTGTCATTTTTTATTGCAGATCCTTAATTTTTATTTAGAGCTTTTTAATGCAATCTTTTTTCATTTTACATAGATATCCTTATTCCCACTCCCTCCATTCTTCTCACTTCCTGCACCTTCTCCCTACCCCACCTTCCCATTCACTCCTTAGAAAGTGAAAGGCTTCATGGGGAGTCAATGTCTGACACTTCACTTTGACCAAGACCCTTCCCCCACTGTATCTAGACTAAGGAAGGTATCCCTCCAAAGAGAATGTCCTCCTAGAAGCCAGTTCAAGCACTAGGGATAAATCCTTGTCATACTGCCAGTGGCCCCATGGACTGACCCATCTACACAACTCTTACCGACTCTCAGTGGGCCTAATTTGATCCTATACCGGTTCACCTGCTATCAGTTAAGAGTCAATGAGCTCTCACTAGCTCAGGTCAGCTGTTTCTGTGGGTATCACCATCATGATCTTGATTCCTTTGCTCATATAATCTCTCCTACTGTTCTTGGGCTGGTCCCAGGTAGCTCAGTCTAGCGTTTCTCTGTAGATCTCTGCATCACTTTCCATCAGCTGCTGGTTGAAGGTTCTATGATGACAATTAAGATAGTCATCAGACTGATTACAGGGAAAGGCCGGGGGCTATTGTGAAACATAGCACTACAGAAATTCCCAGGAATCGTCAAGGATGGCTCCAGCTATGACTCTAAGCAGCCGTGGAGAGGATGCCTAAATTAACTTTCCCTTTAATCAGGCACATCTTTCATTTCTAAGAAAATGGCCATCTTCATACTTAGAGTGGGGAAAGTGTTTTATTTTGCTTTGGTCTCTCATATAACATAGTACATGTTACTATGTCAATTTACATGCATGGGTGTTACTTCTTCTCAGTCTGCTGATAGATGCCAATATTTTTCATAGATCATAAAACTATCATAGAAACCTCTATGATAATCAAGACAATTATAGCAGGATTTTACTTTAATAACACTGCAATAATTTTTGTAAGAAGTAAACACCTAACACAATATTAATAGGAAACTAATTGAACAAATTAGGAAGCATATATGAAATGCACACTATAAATCTGTTTTATAAATGATAAGCAAATGTCAGTGGGATGTTTAGTGTATAAAATCACTTGCTGCCAAGTCTGAGGATCCACATTCAATAATAATTACAAGAACCCAGTTGGTGAAAAAAAGGGAACCTGTCTATCCACTCATTTCCATAGGAGAGATGTGGTGTATATTCTGTTTGTCAAGCAACAAACACACACACACACATATATGCACACACAAATACACAAATATAAACACATAAATACATACAAATTAGTTAAGGCTATAAGCAGGTTCACACTATGTTAAATGAAATATGCAATTCAATTATTTTAAATTATATGGCTTCTAAATAGTGCATAAATATATATTTATATACAGAACTTGATGAACCTTTTAACTGTGAGACAAACAGGAAGGAGTTCCTATTGAATAAAACTGCAATGATGAGATCCAGAATAAATGTTGATTACAATCCAGTAATCAAAAGCAAAATCTATTCTAACATGAATATAGCATTGAATACATAAATAAGGAAGATACATGATGTGGGATTCCCCTCTGTATGCTATGAATATGTTTTATTACCATTGGTTAATAAAGAAGCTAGTTGTAGTAATAAGAGCGGCGGGGCTGCGTCCCAAGCACCCCGGCTGCCCCCGGCCGCCTGCTAGCTTATGCCCCAAAATAACAACACACAAATTGTATTCATTTAAACACTGCTTGGCCCTTTAGCTCTAGCCCTTACTGGCTAATTTTGATATCCTGATCAACCCATCTCTAATAATCTATGAGCACCGGTCTTAGTGAGCACCAGTCTTACCGGGAAGATTCTAGCCTATGTCCATCCTGGGTAGGAGCTTCATCGCGTGTGCCTCAGAGAGCAGAGCTCTCGCCTCTGCCCACAAGAGTGGAGCATCATGTCTCTCTGAGGTGTCTGCCCCAGAGAGGAGAACTGTCGAGTCTGACCTCACTTCCTCTTCCTCCCAGCATTCTGTTCTGTTTACTCCTCCCACCTATATTTTAACCTATCAGGGCAAGCAGCTTCTTTATTTAATTAACCAATGACCTTCCTCCATCAGCTAGTTGGGACTATGACAGGGCAGGAGGGAATTCCAAGCAGAGGAGAAAAGAAGGAGGAGTCAGGGAGATGTCATGTAGCTGTGACGGAGAAGGATTATTCTGTGTTGGGTGGTTGAGAAACAAATGAGCAGTCTCTGTTTACAAATACATACTTTCCCAGAAGAAGTTTCCCATATATTTTATATTACAACCCTCTAAAGGGATAGATCATATTTCCTTCATCAAAAAATAGCACATGCCTTCCAAATAGTATAATGTGACAGAGGACAGATGAGTAATTTTTGCCGTGCAGAAACCCAGAATCACTGCTACAACTGGGTGATTACAGTCAACTCTGCAGGGAGAGATCACACGATGAAAATACATGTCATACCTGTATTACCACTGCCCACACTCATAGTTCTACCACTCAGGAAGACAGTAAATACCACTTATAAATGTTTTAGGAAAAAAATGTTTGGACAGGATTACATAATTAGTATCATCAATGTGTTCCAAATGAAAATTAAAGAGAAACAAATCAAACAGTAGCCTAAGAAACCTGATCAATGACTTGTGATGTGGAATCCTTGTTGAGAGCTCAAGGCAAGGAAAAAGGCATTTGGAAAACTAAGTGGAAATATACTGTGCAATTTAATTAATCATGCTGCATCAACATCAGTATATTAATTGCAACAAACACACCATTTTAAGGGAGGATGTTAATAATATACTGGATATGTGCTATGTGACACAACAATACATTTTCACACATTTTTTCTGTAATTCTAAGACAGTCCTAAATGTAGCAGATTTTTTTCTATGCAGATATAGGGAAATGTAAAAACAAAACAGTAGTAGAGTCAATATGAACAATTTTTTAACTTTTGTGAAAAACAGAAGAAAAACTGAATTTATATTTGTGTATGGTTATATTTACATAAATTCTAGAAGGAGGTGTAAAAAGGTGTATAAAAGCAATTAACTCTATGGTGATATGCAAGATATTCATCAGTATTGCTATAGGATAGGGTCATTTCAGGTTCCCTATCCTCAGCTGCCCAAGGAACTAAATGGGGACATCGCCTTGGGCTCCTGGGAGCCACTCTAGGTTCAAGTCTCTTGCCAACCATAAGGTGGTTCCCTTAACTAAGAATTATGCTTCCGTGCTCCCCTATCCAACCTTCCTTTATCCCAATCATCCTTTTTTCCCATCTGGTGATGGATGGAGATAGAGACAGAGACCCACACTGGAGCACTGGTCTGAGCTCCCAAGGTCCCAATGAGGAGCAGAAGGAGGGAGAAGATGAGCAAGGAAGTCAGGACCACGAGGGGCTGAGACAGTGGGGCTGATCTATTGGGAGCTCACCAAGGCCAGCTGGACTGTGACTGAAGGAGCATGGGATAAAAGCGGACTCTCTGAACATGGCGAACAATGAGGGCTGATGAGAAACCAAGGACAATGGCACGTGGTTTTGACCCTACTTAATGTGCTGGCTTTGTGGTAGCCTAGCCAGTTTGGATGTTCACCTTCCTAAATATGGACGGAGAGGGGAGGACCTTGGACTATCCACAGGGCAGGGAACCCTGACTGCTCTTTGGACTGGAGAGGGAGAGGGAGAGGGAGAGGAGTTTGGGGGAGGGGGAGAAGGGTGGGAGGAGGAGGAGGGAAATGGGAGGCTGGGAGGAGGCGGAAACTTGTTTTTTTTCCTTTTCTCAATAAAAAAAAAAAAAGCAATTAACTCAATTGAGACTGATAGGAACTTTGTAGATGAGAGCTAGGCGAAAAATGAGTGTTTATTTAACCCGTAATATTTTCTGAACTGTTAAAGGCTATCAAAGAGTAAATATAGTATACATCATGTGTGCATGCCTGTGCTTGCTTACCAGAACAAGGTAAGTAACAAGACCCTGAGGAATTAAGTCAGCCCAGTTGGAGGATCAACAACAAAACTGAGCCTTTCACAATAAGATAGAGAGCAATGAGACTTTTTTTAGTTTTATCAGAAACAGAATATAATGGCAATTTCAAGGATCAACAACAGTTGTAGTTTCCAGGACACAATGAAGTTTTCAAGCTATAGAGGGTATACAAGATTAATGTGTAAGACAAATTGACATGTTAAGTGTCCATATTTCCTTGACTTCTGATGGAACATATAGAGAAACACAAAGTGGCCTGAATCTTTCACCACCTGAGGAATGTGTTGATCTCTTGGGAACTTGAAGGCACATTGTGCTCCAGGAACCACTGGCTCTAACCTGAAATAACCCATGATGCAAATCTCTTAAGGCAACTAGGCCAGACTAGCTCCATGCTTCCTTATAATTTTACAATCACTTTGCTAAACAAACAACAATTATTAAGGCATTGAATATGGCCATGATCTTAAACACATCTTATCATGAAAGAAGGAAATAGGCTCAGGACAAGAAGCCCTGGATACATCAGGATATGCTCAAAGACTTCTCCTTTCAAATTCTCAGGAAAAAAAAATCTAACTCTTTCTAATTTTGCTTTCATAGCCAAATCATACAATCAATCCTTGGCAAACCTAGGCATCCATTAAGAATTTAGTGTGGTTTCAGGGATATGCTGACACTAACATGTCTTCACCATGGTGTCTTTGATGTTAAGTGAGGAACTTAATATTAGAAATAATGAGAGGTATTTCATTAGTTTTCTCATAATCATTCAGGAACATAAAACTGTCATCCTGTCTTTAAGCTTAAGTAAATATAGTTCAAGGATGGAATAATCCCTTACAGTATGAAAATATACAAAGAAAACTCGAAGAAAGCTGGGCTGGAGATTCACCTCTCTACATTTATCTAGAGAATGATAGAGTAAACACCTAGAAAGACTGACTTGCCCAGCCTTTGGGGGTGATTGTGTCTAAGACTTGATCCCACACGTGGGCCACTGGGATTGGGGTAATCCAGAACCTGAGAGAATGAGGCTAACTTCTGCAACACAAACCCTACAGAATCAACGTATCTCTGTGTTGCAAGTGCAGGATGGGTGGATATCCACTTCTCTTCCACATAGGCATCATTGCATGCTAGGCCTGCCCTACTCATTTGAATTTGACCTTGCCAAAAAAAAAAAAATAGAGTGAACTTTCAGACTTCACCTAACCATGAGATCTTGCCAGTTAATTTAGTTTCATTCTACCAGCTGATGCATATCAACGTATCTATTTAGGAAATGTATTCTTTCTTAGAGGATTCTGTAGCAGCTAATTAAATCTAATAATAATAACATTAAATAACCTCCAGGATTGTCTTCATTTCAAATATATGGAAACTGAGACTGTGTAATGAAAATATTTTGGCCAATACCACAAAATAACTATCATCTACAACTATGTCCTGATCTTTCTTGTTTTTCTTTCTGATTTTGGAGATTTTCAAAATAAAAATAATGACCTAATGTTAGAAATACAGGCTCTGGCTTCCACAAGAACACCAAATAACTTTTAAAAATCATTAAACACCATATAATTGAGTTTTCAAAAAGCAAACATAGTTGACTCACTAAGACTCACTGGTCAGCCGGTCTGCCTTAAGCTGGGCTCCAAGCCAATGAAGTATTCTACCTTAAAATATAAGATGAACAATCTGAGAAACGATTGTCAATATTGTCTTTACAGCCTCTTTTTAATATTTAATCAACCATCTGAGATGAGAAAGAAGCCCCGTTTAATGAATAGATTTGAACAACATAAGGCAAGGGCTTGTGCTCATGACTGAGCCCAGTGCTCTTATATCTCAGACCCTCTCTTCAAGCACTGTATTTCAAATAGTTTTCTTCAAACTCTGATCAGGAGTGGAGGGAGGTAGGGAAGAATTGCTGGAATATTTTACTGTCAGCAACAATATTGTTATTTGTCATATCCTAAGTAATTAATGTGCAATACAATCCCACACCAGTTTGGATTCAAAGCGTTGTTTATTTGAGGGGAAAAAACTTATAGAACACCATCCTTCATGACAGCCAGGAAAGGAGTCTAGTCGCTGGAGCAAGAGAGCAAACTGAGGGCGGCTGCTGCTTTTTAGAGAGAGAGACCACGCCCCAGTGGGCTAGTATCTCAGTGGCTATTGGCTAAAGGAGCATAAGGCACTCCCACAACAAATAATGCAGGACATATTCATTGAAATACAACTCTGATAGTTCCCCTAGTTGAGAATGCTAGCTCAGTTATTTTCTACTTCATTTCATATGGTGCATCACTTAAAACGTCACAATGGCAATGTTTACTTCAATTATTTTTCTGTTTTAGTTTTTAAATGACAATACACTTGTACCATTTACCCTTTCTCTTTTCTCCTAAATTGCATAAATACAATTGTACAACCCATATAATATGATTTGCATGCATAGAATTTCAAGAGGACTACTTTCTATTAGATAATCAATTGTACTCTACCATACAGATGCTTAAACCTCCCACTCTCAGCATTCCTTTATTGCCTGGAGTCCTTTGTTTAGGATTAGGGTCCTGTGTAAACATCTCTTACCTTGTTAATGTCTGTTGGTATCATTCTTGTTCACTTTTCCAGGGCAGCTACAAACAGGAGTTCTCAAAAACATTGCTGCCTATACATGTATATATGTTCACTTTTAATAGATGAAATGAATATAAATAAAGGGTTTCAGATTGTTTTCAAAAACAAAAGGTTAATTAATAACAGCTCATAGTTTCTTGGTAGGCTTGTTAGGAATGCAACCTTAAGTATTTTTTCCTGCTTTAGTTGTGGTAACAGCATTAAGTTTGCTTTCCCAGAAACATGAAGAACACATGAAAATATTCTTGTTTTGAAGGGAAATATCTGGTGGCACTAGTAAGTTGGATTCTCCAAGAGACAAACAGGTAATGAGTTGGTGTTTGGGGAACTAATTTAACAGTACCTTTTTAATCATCTCCTATGAAAAAGAAATGAAAATAGGATTAGGAAACTGACTATGAATATGGACCTAACGAAGGCCCCATAAGACCTCTTGGAGTGCCTGAGATTCATTAGTCCTCAGTTGTCAATTGGCTGACCTGGTGTCAGTCACTCCCTCATTATAGGTCATGGATAGTGAATGAATTGAAATGTGGCAGCTTTCTCATGCTGAGAGACTTCCCTGTGATTTTATCTATTCATATTGTTGATTGCAGTAGAACAATAAGATCCTCATAAAAGGAAAATATGGCGACATGTTCTGTTGCTGTACTCTTACTGAACCATAGTTACACGAGCCTTAACATCTCCCTGTTGACTGAATGGATTGTCATTTTTTCACTGCAGTGATTAAAGGAGCTGCCTCTAAGAGTAAATCTCAAATAATGCTGACCCAGAATCACAGCAGAACTTAGGTAAAGTCAGAAGCATTCTAAGGGGCCTGAGTATATATGTGTTCATTGTGATTAAACATTTATTTAAATTTCATGAAAGTCCTTTGTTGAAACTCCCTCCATACTTGTAATTATGTCTCTTAATTGAACAAAAGGAGGATAGCTCCATGATGTCCTTCCAGGAGAGAGCACAGACACATAGCCTATAGTCACACACACACACACACACACACACACACACACACACACACACACACACA
>NC_022015.1:78769949-78790448 GCF_000317375.1 Microtus ochrogaster | reverse complement strand
ACACACACACACACACACACACACACACACACACACACACACACACACCACAAAATAGCAATAACACAGATGAAAATGGTATTGTTAAACTGGAACTTTGTGGACTGAGATTCTTGGAAGGAAGTCTCACTCTCTTTTAACCAGCTTCTTCCTGACTAAGAACTTCTCAGTTAACTGCAGACTCAATTGAAAGGGGAGAGCCTATACTGCCTTAGACATGTCACTGATAAGAACATAGTCAGTCTTTTGTTATCTCCTTTTCTTTTTTTATCATTCTGAATTTAATCATTTTATACAACAACAAAATATGTATTTGTATCACTGACTCCAAAAGTAGGTCATCCTATTATAATTTTTTAATGTTTTTCTTCTGAAATTTTGAAGCAAGTTATCATGTATCTGAAGCATGCCTACAACCCACTGAACAGTTCAAGCTGGCCTCAAACTCATGATAGGTCAGGTAGCCTCCTGCCGTGGCCTTCTGAATGCTGGAGTAATGGACTAGCCCCACAGGCCTCAACTTTTGTGGTAAATCTATATAAAGATTACGATAACAAGTCTCGAAAGAAATGTATATATATATTTTAACCAACGATTGTTCAGCCTGTGATGGAGCTAGCATTCAAGTCAATTCTTCTTATCCCAAGTGCATAGGAAATATGGTCTCCCTTTAATGGAGAAGAGGATTTTTTAAAATAGGCATCCTTGCAGACTGGGCAGGACCTCCTTGTCTTACTTATTCCACTACCATAGGGACAAGATGACTCAGCCTGCTAGGCTGGACAGCAGCATGAATACTTAAGGGAGGCTTCTAAAAGGCTCCAGTTCACTCTAGGTCATGATGATGTACAAATAGTCCACCATCACCGATGTGGTGGATAATCAGTTCTTTTCAGGGTGGATGGCAGTGTTTAAAGCAGGGTTCAGGACAAAGTGTGTTGTTTCCAGAGCATCATGACAGCTTTAGAGAAAAATGACCCATCATTTATTTTTAACTCTAGTCCCTCCATCCCACTCTGATCCCTCATTTAGACCCAGGGTTTTCTCTTTAATTTTAGAAAAGGGATTAATGACTTCGTGGCAGCAGAGAACATAACGTACTTAAGAACTCCAGCCATATGACACATTATTGTAGCAGTGAATGAGGTATTTAGCATTTATATGGTGTTTATTTGCAGTGTGCCTATTCTGATGGCACATTCACACACACATTATAATCCTAATGATCACTTCGTGCTTTTCTATTTGTCATGCTTGTATTTGCAGCGTTTGAAATTTGTAATATTAAGTAAAATTAATGCTCATGAAAGCTTGCAGCTGCTTAGTGTTTTGTACTTTTTTTCATGAGAATCTCAGCTTTCTTTCCTGGGAACATAAATCTAAGTCTATCACCACAAAAGCCTTGAAAATCAGTTTAAGATCAGAGATTCTGGGTAGTCCCCCATGGATGGTGGGTACACAAATGATAGTTGGGTATTGATTGGTTGAGAGTTGGGACCACCATTTAAGTCTATTTCTACTTACAAATCTCAAGGACTTCAAATCCTTTTGAATAAGATTTTATGCACTGTTTCATATCTGTTGAGTGTCTGGAAAAAATTGGGGCAGTCTGGTGTTTTCTTTCTTCTTTTCTTTGCTTCATGATCACTTATGAATTTTCTAGTTTCTTTGTTTTAAGGAGGGAAAATGATGTTGATAACAATGATGATGGTAGAAATAATGTTGCTGGTGATACTAGTGATGATGGTTGTGCTTACCAGAGTTATAGTGATGTTGGTAGTGATGGAGATTATGAAAATGGTTACAGAAACGATGGTGGTAGTGGTAATTGTGGTGGTGATGGTAGTGATGACAAGGAGAATGATGATAGTGATTCTTAGTTAAGTTTTTGATTGCTGTGAAGAGACACCATGACCACAGTAACTCTTTTACAAGAAAACATTTAACTGGGGATGGCTTATAGTTCAGAGGTTTAGTCCATTATCATCATGGTGGGACATAATGGCGTGCAGGCAGATATGGTGCTGGAGAGGAAATTGAGAGTTCTGCATCTGGATTTATAGGCAGCAGGAAGAGAGAGTAAGAATGGGCATAGTCTGAACATCTGTAATCTCAAAGCCCACTCCCACTGACACACTACATCCAACAAGGCCACAGCTACACCAAGGCCACATAGAGTGGTTTTGTTGATGATCAGTAGAACTAAATTATGGATAATAACTGTTGTGGTAGTAGATATTAATCTTATTATTTGATTATTAGGTATATAATTAGAAAGCATATATGCATAATATATTGCCACACATAGTCTCATATGTATGCATATGTATATTTAGTTAATGTATGTGTAATCTCCTCATATGTATGTATGAGTAATACATAATGTATGTGTAATACTCCTCATAATGCCATATCAATTCACAGTAAATTTTATTCTCATTTTAGGGAGAACAAATAAATTTTGGAAGATTCAAGTGACTAGTCCATGGTTCTATATGTAAGATGTCCTTTTCAGAACAGGTAAGCGTACAAGAAAGGAACTGTGAATCTCAAATTTGACCTGAAATCACTTGAATCTAGCAATCAGATAGTGGGCGGATTTCACGCTGGTCATTGAAAACAGAAAGTGATAGTTTAGTATCATCTATGGTCTGCTTCCAGCACTCAGCTTGTTCTGATGCTGAGTTAAAAGCCGAGGGATTACTTGAAAGTAGATTCTTCTTTTTTTTTTTTTATTGAGAAAAGGAAAAAAAAACTATCAGCCTGCTCCCAGCCTCCCATTTCCCTCCTCCTCCTCCAACCCTTCTCCCCCTCCCCCAAACTCCTCTCCCCCTCCCTCTCCAGTCCATAGAGCAGTCAGGGTTCCCTGCCCTGTGGAAAGTCCAAGGTCCACCCCCCTCCGTCCATGTCTAGGAAGGGGAACATCCAAACTGGCTAGGCTCCCATAAAGCCAGAACATGGAGTAGGGTCAAAACCCCGTGCCATTGTCCTTGGCTTCTCATCAGCCCTCATTGTTCGCCATGTTCAGAGAGTCCGGTTTTATCCCATGCTTTTTCAGTCACAGTCCAGCTGGCCTTGGTGAGCTCCCAATAGATCAGCCCCATTGTCTCAGTGGGTGGGTGCCCCCCTCGTGGTCCTGACTTCCTTGCTCATCTTCTCCCTCCTTCCGCTCCTCATTGGGACCTTCGGAGCTCAGACCAGTGCTCCAGTGTGGGTCTCTGTCTCTATCTCCATCCATCACCAGATGAAGGTTCTATGGTGGTATGCAAGATATTCGTCAGTATTGCCATAGGATAGGGTCATTTCAGGTTGCCTATCCCCAGCTGCCCAAGGGACTAACTGGGGACAGCACCATGGACTCCTGGGAGCCACTCTAGGGTCAAGTCTCTTGCCAACCCTAAGGTGGCTCCCTTAACTAAGAATTGTGGTTTCGTGCTCCCCTGTCCAACCTTCCTTTATCCCAATCCTCCTGTTTCCCCAAGTTCCCCCCTCCTTCCCTTCTAACTTTTCTCTCCCCATCTCCCCTTACCCCCATCCCACCCCACCCCTAAGATCCCAATTTTATCTGTCTTCCCATTTTTTCTCTTCTTCAGATTTTTCCTTGTGAGAATTATTGCCATTTTCTCAGTAACATGTCTTCATATGCCACTTAAAATTCTTAATTTCCTTTCTTTCTTTATTTTTCTTTTATTTTCATTCTTCTTCACTCTCTACTTCTTGTTCTTTTAGATTTTGGACTTCTACTCCACTTCCTAATAAGACTGAAGTGATCCTTCAAAGACTACACTTTAATGGCACAATTCTTAAACTAAGATAATGTACTCTATGTGGTATCTTATTCTTCTATAAGGAGTATAAATTTTATTCACAGTTAAGACAGAATTGCTTCTCAATTATTTGATCCTGTGGCTGTTGCAAGTTCATTAAATCATCCTCTAGGAGAACGAATGTGGAGCTCATTAAATTATATTTCATGTTGGTAATTTAAAGGGGTATCTCTTTTAGGAAAATTGACATTAAGAAGACATCCCTTGTTATCTTCTGTTCCCAAATTTTATATCTGCTATATTCAAAACTTAATCTAACTTACTGAAATAAGTATGAGGTCCTGAATTGTGGCAATGCTGAAAAAGATACAGATTTCTGCAACTACACATTATAAATATATTGAAGATATGATACATTTCCTTTTTCTGTGACGGTCAATACTTTGAGTTATGTAAGTAACAAATTTAGGCCACTAAAGATAATAGAGTCTTTCCATGAGATATATCTGAAAGTTTCTAGCAAATAGTAGGTCCTCAAAAAGTGGTCTCCCTCCTCACAAGGTTATCTGTCTCCTCCCCTATTCTCGTTGAAGAAGGGAAGTGTTGTCTACTGAGAGAAGCTGTCTAGCAGATTCCCTGAGTCTGTTATGAAAATAGCAATGCTCTGCAGAATCCATAGCTGATGAGTTCCCCCCACTCTCTTGATATCACAATAAACAACATGTATTTCTCATTGAAAAGTGAATTTCAAAAGTAAGTGAAGGGTGTCAGTGTGTTGAATATCATTAAGCTGTCAATCACCCTATCTATCTATCTATCTATCTATCTATCTATCTATCTATCTATCTATCTATCTATCTATATGAAATTAAGCAAGTCATATTCCTCTCCAATGTTAAATTGGACTGTGAACTATGCATTGCATAAACACTAACTAGTTTCCAGCTCATAGCCAAATCGGAAAAGTATGAACACAGTTTTATTTACTTTTTGAAAAAAACTATCTTTTCTCATTTTACATGCCAAATACAGTTCCCACTCCCTTCCCTCCTCTTACTTCCTCCACCTTCATTCCCCTCCCACCATACCCTATCCCCCATCCACTGCTCAGAGAGGTTCCCATGGGGAGTCAACAAAGTCTAGCACATTGCTTTGAGGCAGGACCAAGGTCCTCCCATTATATCTAGGCTGAGCAAGGTATTGCTCCAGAGATAATGGGTTACAAAAAGCCAGAACAAGCAGTAGGAATAAATCCTGGTCTCACTGCTAGTGGCCCCACAGTCTGTTCCAGCCATGCAACTGTTACCTACATTCAGAGGGCCGAGTTTGGTCCTATACTGATTTCTTGACTGTCAGGCTATAGTTGGAAGACTTCCATTAGCTCAGGTAAGCTGTTTCAGTGGGTATCCTCATCACTGTCTTGATCTATTTGATAATATTCTCACTCTTCCCACTCTTTGACTGGACTTTGGTAGTTCAGCCCAATGCTCCACTGTGGGTCTTTGCATCTGCTTCCATCAGTTGTGAGAGGCAGGCTCTATGATGACATCTGAGATAGTCATCAATCTTACTATAGGGCAAAGCCAGTTCAGGTACCCTCTCCATTATGACTTAGGATCTTAGTTGGGGTCATCCTTGTGGATTTCTGGGAATTTCTCTATTGCTAGGTTTTTTGTTAGCTCCATAATGGCTCCCTCAATAAAGGTAACTTTTTTTGTTTTCCGTTTCTGTCCTTCCCCCATCTTGACCATTCTGTTTCCTCTAGTTCTCCTCTTCCCTCTCCTTTCCCCAAGATGGAGGAAGTTTTATTTAATTTTAACCTACTTTGCTTTACTGTTTACAAAAACAAGCAGCCAAGCATCAGATTAACAATAGAGCATACAATAGCAGTGTGAAAACTACTCCTGATTATGCCCAATGAGACATAATTGGTAATGTTGACAATACTTTGAATTGTATTGATTTTTCCATTTAACTAAAAGCTTTGATGATCCCCTTGCTTCCACACTTATTTCTCATTTTTAATAAAAATCTAGTCACTGCAAAACCTACTAGATACAAATTTTTTAAATGAATCACTACTCTTTTCCTGAATGGAACCAACATTGATATATATGATATATAATCAGGGCATAATAATGTTTAGATAATGAATATCAACTAGACTGTATCTTGATGTACCATTTTGTCAGCTGTAGGGCAAAATGTGAAGCTGCATAAGGGAAGAGAGCTTGGAACCCAGTCTACTCTCTGCATGTTAGCTTAGCTACTCAAATGAAAGAGGTCTTCAACCTACATCAACTGAATAAGCTATCAGTAAACTAGCCATCATGTACCAGAATAGATTGGAAGCCTTGCAAATGGTGTTGTATACAAGTCATATAAAGCACATACAAGCTGCTTTAGGGCTTACTCTCTAAAGGTTAGGGAACTGGAGCTCAGAAAGGAAAAACGACTAACTTAGATATCCCACAGAGAATCTGTGAACACGATACAATACTATTTATTTCTGCACCCCCATTGAAGCTCTCTTTAATCTCAGCAATATTTTCCTATGCAGTTGTGAGTCATGTATTAGATGTTGTGTAAACAAATTAGTTTGGGTTTCATAGGAAATCAGAAAAGCTGAGTATTATACATTAGGAAGCTCAAGATCTTAATTTCTCTTAGTTTAATCTATTTTTCCCATAGCATTTTGGAATTCACACCTCATCATCTTCCTTCTCTTTTCTTGTATTTGCTTCCACAGTGATCCTAATGTGTGTGTGTGTGTGTGTGTAGCCTACAGGTCCACAATATCCATCAGATTTTTCCATAAGGTAGGAAATTTCAAAGGCATTTCTGTTAGAATGTCTAACAGACTCTTTTGATGTGGGAGGTCCTTCTGTCTATTTGCTGCTTTTACTGGTTAATAAATAAAGAAATTGCCCTACTGAACTGCCCCCCATGTTGGGGTAAACTTTAGGGATGCAGTTGTCTTTGAGTCATTTCTTTTCTGATAAATAACTTCTCACTCACATTCCTTATATAACACCAACAAAGTGCATTGATTTTCCAAGTTGGAATTTGGTGATATCCATACATTGATCTTTTGTGGGTTATTTTTTGAATGAGGATAGATGTGTGTGTGTGTGCACGCGTACGCGAGTTGTGTGGAAATTGAAGATGTATATCATACAACAGGTACCTGAACTTTAAAGCATTGCGAAGAATGTTGCCTGCACTTAAAGCATTGGGAGCAAGCAGCAAACACTAATGAACAGCTTGTCAGCTTCTTCAAATGCAGTTAACTTACTCTCTAGACTTTCTGATTGTTAGTACATTTAAGAGGAAGGGCTCTTAATAGTTGGAATACGCACCAAGGAGTCTGTAGCCAACTTATTATTTCAAGAAAGATATTTTAAAAGTTAAAAATAGATGAAGAAGTCTTAAAGTGAGACTGAAGACAGTACTTTCTTCATATCCATACTCTGGCATCCCCTAAATGTCTCTCCTACTACTGGTTTCAGTGGTTAGAAATGATGAAATGCAGTGTGTGTGTGTGTGTGTGTGTGTGTGTGTGTGTGTGTACATGTGCTTTAAGATAGTAAAACTAAGATTAGCTAAAATGATATTAAGCATAGAGCATGTTTTTGATTATATATAATAGTTCAGTCATACACTTGGTTTCCTATCGTTAATTTGGGCCATGTTAGATCTTGGTGATCAGTGTGGTGACAGGTCATCTGGCTAGAAAATATTTGGGCTTAAAATCTCACTAACTAATTAAAACTTCCCTTCTGCAATAGATCTCCCCTGTTTCAGAAATCTCCAGCCTCAAGCCTCCTCTAAATACCTTGAAAGTATTGGCAATCCAGTTTCATCTGTACTTTTTTTTCTGGTCTTGCATGATTATAAGATGTGAATTTAATATGGGTACCTGGGCAGGACTTGGTCATACATCTGCAAATGCCCCTGCCATTTAACTTTTTTTTTTTGTCTAATGTGTGTGGGCATTTATGTGAATCAGACAATATGAGATCTTCCACTGGAGTCATAATCTTAACAAGCATGCTTTTTGACAGCTGTTTTCATTTATCTCACTATAGAGTGAGATAAAGTGAAGAGACAATATTATGTCTATTTTAACCCAAAAACTTAAGTAAAAAGAAAAAAAAGGACTTAAATCAGATCGTCAATTTTAGAGAATGAGCCTAGAATAACCAGTGCTGAGACTGCTTCTCCAGTTGTTAAATTCTCATAAGATGAGATTATATTTTAGTTAAGCTTTCAAACACATTTGTCTTATGAGATGTCCAATATTCATCAACTTTCATCTATCTTAAAAAAATTAAGGTACTACTGTGTGTATGTCTGTGTCTAGAAGAAGCTGGGTGCACTAGTGTGTGTATGTATGTGTATGTTCTGCCAAGGTACACGCTGCTGTTTCTAATGCAAAAAGACATGGACTTCTTTCTCTGAGTTTTAAACTGTTAGGCAATGATTTACTGTCATTAAATTCTAGATTTTGCCTGGAGCAATTTCTAAATCTACAAGCAGAAAGCATTATTAAATAACTTGTGGATTTCTTTTGATTGTTTATTTAAAACATTTGACACAGTATTGCCACTAATGATGTGAATAACCAATAATACATGTTCTTGTTGCCATCTAACCCTGCCAAGAAAAAAATTTCTAAACTATTGTTTCTCTTTAAGTGGTGATCTAAGCTACAATAAATATGCCATTTTCTGCTTCTAAAAATTATACTTTTTTATGTTGTTTCAAATGAAGGAAGTCCTAAGGTCATGCCTTTTATTGCCAGTTCTTAATTATTTTTAAAGTTTTATTTCGGTTTCATTATGACATTTTCACACAGACACATCATTATATTTTGTTCTTATTTACTACAACCATCTCTTGCTGATTTTCTCTGCCATGACTATCCCTAATGTCTACTTTCATGTTACATCCATTTTATTAAAGATCATGTCCTTTTTGCAAAAAAAATTCATAAAATTTTTATAAAATAATAAACTTTGATATCTTTAACAAACCCCAAATTTTCCCAATCACATGATCTATAAAATATTCAGGTCCCTAATTTCTAAAATTGTCACAAGGATAAGAACAAAGCAAGCAAAAAGCAAGCAAGTACAGGTCTTAGATTAGATACATCCCATAATTCAAACATGGTCTATAAATTCAATTCTCTTAGCTTATCTGAGTATGGGCCATGTTAGGATTGTTATATCCTGTAACCTGTAACACAAAGCTTGTGTGAACACAAAATCTCTCTCTCTCTCTCTCTCTCTCTCTCTCTCTCTCTCTCATGTCTGAAGAGCATAGATTCAAGAACATATATAAAAACAACATACACAGTGAGACTATTATGTCTACTTTTTAGGCTGGAGAATGAAACTTTCTTCAAAGTCTGATTCTGAGTCATATTTTTAAAGGACATGAAATCAGATACTTTCCTTGAGTTTCCTTGGGCATTGAGAACAACCTCCTCTTGTATAAAGCTGTCTGGTGTATTGCTACTTGCTTCACTCCTGTGTATGTTGCTTTACTATATCTGCATTCCAATGCTCAACTGTGAACGTAGACAAGAAAGCTTCCAGTCACCTTTTCATGATGGGAGAATCAGATGCCAGTGATGAATGTCAT
This sequence comes from Microtus ochrogaster, assembly GCF_000317375.1. Lineage (NCBI taxonomy): Eukaryota > Metazoa > Chordata > Mammalia > Rodentia > Cricetidae > Microtus > Microtus ochrogaster. The sequence goes on along the minus strand of NC_022015.1, from coordinate 78,781,032 downwards.
TGTGTGTTTGCTTGTTTTTTTTTTTTTTTTTTTTTTGGTGGGGGCTTACAGTTCCATGAGTGAGTCTATCAGTGTCCACGAAGTATTTTTAGGGTTTTACAAAACTCTACTTGGAAGTCACAAAACGTTACTTCAGCCCTACCAAATGTGCTGGAGCATTTCCAAATCCACATAGATTTTAGAGATTGGCTGATGTGGGAGTTCCTTCTGCCTTGGTTAATGAATAAAGAAACTGCCTTCACCTGTTGACAGGGCAAAACTTACGTAGGCTGGGAAAACTAAACTGAATTCTAGCAGAAAGAAGGGCAGAGTCAGAAGCAAGCCATGGATCCACTGGAGATAGATGCTGGTAACTTTACCCAGTAAGCCACAGCCACATGGAGATATACAGATTAATAGAAATTGTTTAAATTAATATGAGAGTCAGCTAATAAGAATCTAGAGCTAATGAGCTAAGCAGTGATTTAATTAATACAGTTACTGTCTTATTATTTTGGGTCTAAGATATCTGGGCAGCCAAGAACCAACAATCAGTCCTTCTCCAATGATAGGCCTCACTTTTTAATCATAGTAGTAACAAGGAATAAATTAAACTATGCTTTTAAGTTTTAATAATCATATATAAACATCTATTTGTCTGGGTTCTTAAAACCAGTTATCTACCAAGCAATGTAGCAAGTAGAAAGTAGTTTGCCTGCAGAAAAGACATCTCTCTAACCATTTCAGTTTTTCAAGGAATGTCATGAAGATTATTTATAGGAAAAGTTCTAGTCGTATTTAGTGCTGCTGATTTCAAACTTTGTAATGTCTGATCAAGCATTTTCAGTCTTGGACTTAATGACCTTGGCTTCATAATAGAAGTGAAAACAACTACCCTTCCTTTCTCACAAGTTTATCTATAAACAAAACATGTTGACATGTGCTAAAACATATAAAAATTTTATAAAATTAATTGTTGTATGCATTTAATAAGAATTTTATATTATACAGATTCTATCCCTACATGTCCATGGTAAGCGAAACATGCAACAGGAAATCTTTCTTCTTAAGCATTTGCGTCAAATATGGATGCCTTGGGAAGTTGAAGAAGTAACAAACACATCTTTCTCGTGGTTACATTTCATTTATTAAAGCAATAGCTTCACTTCTGTCTAAGTCAGGGATTCTAGTACTGTGATAAAACACCATGAGCAAAAGAGACATGTGAAGAAAATGATTTATTTCATTTTACACTTCCACTTTATAGGACATTATCAAATGACCTATAGAAAAGGAGTGAAGCAGAACTCATGAGTAGTGCTGATTATTGACCTGCTCCCTATGACTTCTTCAACCTACTTTCTTCTAGCATCTAGTGTAGTAAAGAGGCTGCTTGTTTGTTTCCCAGATGCCCAAACTCATGAAATAACCACACAGAAAATGTTAATTAAATCACTGCTTGGCCAATTACTTAAGTGTATTGCTAGCTAGCTCTTACATCTAGAATTAACCCATCTCCATTATTTTATATTTTACCATGAGGCTCATGGCCTATTGGTAAGGTTTCAACATGTCTGTCTCTGATGGTGGTTCCATGGTGTAGTGATGAGGTTGGCAGGCCTGCTTTTCGTCCTACCCGGCTCCTGCACAGCTAGCTTTACACCTGAAATAACAACACACAAATTGTATTCATTTAAACACTGCCTGGTCCATTAGCTATAGCCTCTTACTGGCTAACTTTCACATCTTGATTAACCCATTTCTATTAATGTGTGTAGCACCATGAGGTGGTGGCTTACTGGGAAGATTCTAACCTACGTCTATCTTGGGCCAGAGCTTCATGGTGACTGCCTCATTGCCTTCAACCCAGCATCCTGTTCTGTCTATTCCACCTACCTAATTTTCTGCCCTATTAAAAGGCCAAGGCAGTCTCTTTATTAACCAATGAAAGTAACACATAGACAGATGACCCTCCTACATCACCATGGCTTCTCCTCAGACTCTACCTTCCTTATCCCTGTGTTCATTTCAGTTTTCCCTGTCAAGCTCTGCTCTGGCCTGCTCTGGTATAGGTTCAAGACAATTTCTTTATTAACCAAGGGAATTCATAGCATACAGAGGAGAATCCCATATCAATCTAGGACCACTTTCTGGAGGGTGGTACTAAATCCAATAAGCTGTGCTCTCACACATCAAGGATTATTCAAGAAAGTATTTCCAGATTTAAGCATAGACAAATCTGGTGGGATCATTTTCTCTCTCAATTGTTGTTCCCTCTCCTTAAATATCTACCAGTGTCAAGTTGACAAAACACTAACCAGGACATTGACTTCTTGGCAACTTGATACAAAAATACATCGCTTTTAAAACATAAACTTTCCTTCCCTCTTTATACCCAATATCTCATATTAATATCACTTACTCAACAGAAAACTTATTGCAACATGTGAAAGTTCTACAGGCTTTAAAAATGTAAACAATTTAAAGGTTCTATCTTTTTAAACACAACCACAATTTCTTTCAAATTCAAAGCCTCTCTAAAATATCCCAATTTTTTTTAAATTTCCAAAACCTATAGAAAATTATAAAACATACCTAAAATTCCCAAATCTCTTAACTCTAGGCTCTGGTAAAACCAAAAGAGAAATTAAATATTTTCTTATTTCAGGAGGGGAGAACCAGTACATGGGTACATTCAAATAAAAGTTAAAGCAAAGGCTAAACATATAAAGCCCAGGATAAAACACCTGATATTCATGAGCTTTCAGACTCCAAAGGAGGGCTTGGCAGCTTCATTTCTCTGACTCTGCCATCCACAGCAAACACAGATTGTCTTTTGTACTCATGACAGCTCCATTCCACACCTGCTGTTGTCCTTGGATGTCAGACATTGTACTGGTCTCTCAAAGACTACCAAGTTCTTTGCTGTACCTTCTCTGTGCCGAAGCTGCATCAATATATTCTTCTGAAGATTCTTTAGAGATTCTGAACCCACAGCATGATGTCAAGCCTCAACTTCTCTCCCTGAACCCTTCAATCCTGGGGTGCTGTGGGATAATTGTTTTACCCTATAAAGACTTGTTTCTTGTACTTGTTTAATAAAATGCTGATTGGCCAGTAGCTAGGCAGGAAGTATAGGTGGGGAGACCAGGCAGGAAGTAGAGGCAGTGCGATGAGAACTGGAGAATTCTGGGGAGATGAATGGTGCAGTCTACAGTTGTGACCCAGTCACAGAGGAAGCAAGAGAATAATGCCTCACGGATAAACATACCAAGCCACATGAATAACACAGGCAAGAATTATGGGCTTATATAAGTTATAAGTGTTAATAAGAAGCCTGAGCTAATAGACCAACCAGTTTATAATTACTATAGTAGACCTCTGTGTATTTCTTTGGGATGAAAGGCTGTGGGACTGGGCAGGACAGAAACTACTCTCAACACTGGGGCTTCTATAGCAACTGAGGCTAAACCTTCACCAGTGCTCACTCCTGAATTCTCATGGTGACAAGTCTCAGATTATCTTCTTGACCCCACAGGCTTTCAGAACCAGAACCAACTGGGAAACTTTTACACAACAGCTGCCATTATGAGATACAGCCTTGGTCCTTTTGAACCAAAGCTTCTGTCTGCTGAATCTGAGAAAATACTTTCTGGAATTTTTTTCCAAAATTATACCAGTCTCTTCTTAATCACTACTAGTTCTAAAGCTCAGCGGATCAATGTTGATTGTCCCAACAAGGGAAATATTTCACTCACTCTAATAGTTCTTGTCTCTTGTTAGTCACTGCTGATTCTTTAGCCCTAGTTGACCAGAAATATTGATTTTCTTTAATTCAACATAACAAAAGGCCCCAATAGTCTTTATGGGACTCTCCAATATTCCACTGACACATCACAAGCCTGGCTACCATCTATTGCACTGCCTTCAGCATTGTCTTCTATGTTCTCATACAGACTATTGATGTCTAAATACTCAGTGGCTTTCCTTAACCAACATTTTAAGTCCTTCAACAAGTCTTCTAAAAAATATGGCCAGGTTTCTTACAATAATGCCTTATTCCTGGTGCCAATTTCTGCCTTAATTAGGGTTCCTACTACTGTGATAAAACACCTCTAACATGAATAAAAACATGTTAGAGGGATAAATAGTTTATTTCTTCTTATGCTCCAATGCTACAATCCAAAGTTGAAGAAAACCAGGACAGGAACCTCAATGGAGAATTTGAAGCAAAAGCAATGCAGGAATGCTGCTTATTAACTTGCTCCCCTTGACTTGCTCAATTTCTTTTATTGTAATAATCAAGAACCCCTGATCAGAAGTGGCACTGCTTCTAGTGAGTTGAGCCCTTCTGCAACAATCATTAATTAAGAAAATCTCCAAGAACTTATCCATAGGCCAATCTAATGGGGCCAGTTTTTTTTCAATTTAAGTTGACCCTTCTTAAATAGCTTTTGCTAAGGTCACCTTGACAAAGAATTAACCAGGAAAACTTCCATTTTCTTCTTACTTCATTTCTTCCAAACTATTTTAACACAATTTATGTGTAAGGTATTTGCCCTTCTCTTGTTATTATTCTGTAGTCCCTTAGAGATCTGGAATATGAACAGACTCTTCTGTGTTATCTCAAAGTTGATTTGACCCCATAAAACATACATATGGTATACTTTATACCAATGAAATTTTAATATTCTCCCATATATTCTGATTTTTAGGGAAAATCAAATCTGTTGCTGCTTTAGCTCCTACCTGGTATACATTCAAGTATACTTCATCAATAGGATATCAAACATTTAGGAATTACTTGGCTTTCATACCTTATTATGATAATGGGATTTCCACATTTAATATTACTCCATCAATTGCTAGCTGTATGTTTAAGTTAATTTTCCAAGCTTTATATTTTCAAACCAAACAAATGATAGTGGTGAAAGTATCCCATTCATGAGGTTATTATAATATTAAGTGAATTATATCACCCAATATAATGTCTAATACAATGACAACATGTGTAATTGATACCAATGTTTATAATGATTAGAAATCTTTTTGGAGAACCATTCATGTAACTCACATCTTTGAACAATCTCTAAAATTCATTTTTTTCTCTTTCTTTCTCTTTAGTTCTTATTTTGTTTCTAGGAGCTTCTTAAAGGATGCAGGTATAGAAATATTCTGTATGACCAAGGCTGCACACAGTGAATTGTGATTACATTAGTTTGGTGCCTGAACCAGCAAGACAAAATCAGAGTATTTGCTAAATCAGAAAAGCAGTCCCTGCAGAGAACAAGCTAGATACAGTTCTTTCAAGAAAGGGTCCCATTTGTTTTCTTCAAAGGTTTATTCATAATTGACAATGTGCAAGGACATCACGATTATCCAGCACCCTAATTTAATGAAGTATCTTGTTCACTAAAATGGGAGTGCCCACAATGACTATTGATTCCACTTTTAATTCAGGCACAAACTCATTTCCTCTGAATGTGAATTTCATTTTTGCAAAATGAAATGAGTTATAAGCTTTTCCTTTCCTTCTTCATCCAAACTGTGCTGTTGCATTATGCAGACTAACTAGACACAACAAACTCTTAAATTGTTTGAGAAAATATTGCTTATTAAGTGCAGGCAGAAAGAACAGCTGGCAGATTTCAAGTTCTGTGGTTCCTGATTGGAACTCAGGACCATCACACATCGTGGGCTGAATGGTATTTGGCAGGCAGTTAAGAGACACAAAATGTTATTTGTAGGCCCTTAGCTGTTGTCAGAGGTTTCTGTCCCACCAGGTCCTGCATTCGTTCAGTCCCAAAGAAACACAGAGAGGACCATTAGCTCATGCTTCTTATTAACTCTTCTAACTTATATTAGCCCATATTTCTTGTCTGTGTTAGCCACGTGGCTTGTTACCTTTTTCAGCGAGGCAGTCATATCTTCCTTCCTCTGTGTCTGGGTGATGGTTATAGACTGTGCCTTTCCTTGTCCCCAAATTCTCCTGTTCTCATTGTCCCACCTCTACTTCCTGCCTGGTCACCCCACCTCTACTTCCTGCCTGGCTACTGGCCAATCAGTGTTTTATTAAAAATAATATAAGTGACAGGAAAAAGACCATTGTCCCACAGCACTTATCCAAGAACCCCATGATACTGAACTATTGGCAAGTAACAAATCACAACAATGCTCACATAATGTCTTGCATTTCTAAGCCAGAAGTTCAGGCAAAGACTTACTGAGTTCTCTGTTCAGGTTCTTAAGAAGATGAAATCCATGAATCAGGCTATGACCATAAATGTAATAACTCCCCACATATACAGGAGGTTGACAGATTCTATCTATTTGTATTTCTCAGAAAGAGTATCCCATTTTCTTTTCAGCCATCAGGAAGGAGCTGCCAAGTGATCCTAAAATATCTCTATTAGCTCATTGTTTTAGTTAGAGTTCTTATTGCTCTGAAGAGACACCACGGCCAAAGCAACTTTTATAAAGGATAAATAATTAATTAGATGCCTTCCATTTTCAGAGCTTTAATTTATTGTTATCATGGTGAGACATGACAGTTTGCAGGCAGACATTATAATCATAAAGTAACAGAATGTAGACTGAGACACTGAGAGGTATCTTGAGCAAATATGAGACCTCAAAACTCAAATCCACAGTGACACACTTCAACAAGGCCACATCTCTTAATAGAATCACTTACTTTCGGGGCCACATTTTTTTCAAACAACCACAATCTACTCCCTGGCCCCCAAAGACTTTTAACCATATCACAATGCAAAACTGCATTCAGTCCAACTTCAAAATTCCCCATAGTCTATAACATTCTCAAACTGTTTTTAAAATAGAAAATGCAAAGACTCTGAGATTCACACAAACTCTTAAGTGTAATCCCCTGTAAAATCAAAATCAAAAGGCAGATCACATAATTCCAACATATAATGAAGCAGGATATACATTACCATTACAAAATATAGGGAAGGGAGCATAATATGATGTCAAAATTCTCTTCAGATCTCCAACTCCTTTCAGTTTTGTTGATTGCAGCGCACTTCTTTATCTTGTGCTGGTGCCACTCCCTGCTATTAGCTTTTCTTGGTAGGTATTGTGAGAGACAGAGTTGAAGTTTCAATTATTATGCCTAAGAAATAAATGAAACTATAATGCCTGTGATCTGCAAGCCTCTTGCCCGAGGATAGGTAGTTCCTGAAATACTGAAAGTTATTGTGTATGGGAGATAACAAGTCACACATTTCACTTCCCTAAACGAGTTTGTTTGATCTGCTTGTGCTTGATCACATGTGGGAAGGAGGTTCACAAGGAAGAAAATCATCAGGATGTACAGTTGGCCCTGATTGAACCTGGATAAATTGAACAGTAAATTGTGGGTTTTTGCTTCTGCAAAATGTGATTCTGGGCCATTTCCCAGCAACATGGGTACGGATCTGGCTAGATCCTATCCCCCTGGCCAGCATTTAACTAAAACTTCAAATTTGACTTTAAACTGTGATGGTGATCTTATTCTCAAGAGGTTGGATTAACATTTTCTGGAGGACCCCAGTGAGATTCTTATGACCCAAATTCTAAAACTTAACCTTCACTCTGGAACTCCGCAGTTGAGGGGCTGCTTCAGGATCCACATGTCTTGAGAAGTTCCAAAGTTTTGAGGCTACCTTTAGTTTGCAGACTATCAGAGTGAACTTTCAGGCTGAGAAAAGCAGCAAGAATCTATTGAAGCCTTCTGGTGAGTCATAGTGCAATTTTGTGGAATTCCTGACTGGGATGTGCAGGGGCTTCAACAGCACCCCAATATTTTCCCATCCAGGGCATATACCTACATATTGTCTGCCCATCTGGTTCTGTTTGGAATCTTTTTGTTTGTTTCTCATAGAAAGTTTTGTTGGAAAGTTTTGTCTCTCTGAGTTTTCTGGTATGTTTGTAAGTTTTCCTGCAAGCATGGAGCTAAGACAGAAATGGGTCAGATATTTTTGCTGTTTCTGTGTGCCAGCTTCCGGTGACCACATGGTTGTATTTATTGCCAAAGCTCAGAATTTATTTATGAGCTCTCTGGCCACTGGATTCAGGAGTTTGGATATCATTTTGGTGTAGATAGCATTAATATTGTTTTATGCTGATCTTCTTTATTGGAAAACTGGCCCTAGAGTTGGATTATGGCTCTCCTTTTGCTAGACCCAGGCATGCTGTTTAAAAGTTTCCCTTATGTTGCTGTGTCAGCCTGAGCCACCTGCCCTGGCAATTGTGAAAAGAAAGTAAAAATTAGACTGGATTCATGTGAACATTCTATACCTCAAGATTTATAAGTTTATTTTGTTTGGATGTGGTTAAAAGTATATAAAATCTGCATAAAAATTGTTAAAATTAGCAGGGCGGTGGTGGCACACGCCTTTAATCCCAGCACTTGGGAGGCAGAGGCAGGCGGATCTCTGTGAGTTCGAGACTAGCCTGGTCTACAAGAGCTAGTTCCAGGACAGGCTCCAAAACCACAGAGAAACCCTGTCTAGAAAAACCAAAAAAAAAAAAAATGTTAAAATTAGTAACACTGGGAGTGGATAATTAAAAATCATTAAAAATCATTGCATGGGTGATTTTAAAGGAACCATGTATCATGATTCCAGTTTTGTATTGCCACTATCTTTAGGCAGTCACATGACCGGCAACCATCTTTGGTAGGGTTAGAGGGCAGATGTCATGTGATTAACTGTCTTTGACCAGTCATAAGTCTTGCAGCCATCTTTGCTAAGGTTGGAAAAGACTGATATCATGTGACTTTACCATTATCTTGGTTAAATACGACCACATGGAAATGGGCCGAGCAAGGAAGCAATAATAGTTCTCCCAAGTCTTTTGGATTAGGTAGATTTTTATACGATAATTCCTGCCCTGAAAACAAGGTTTATGAAAGACAGGGTTTTAAAAACAATGCCACTTTAATAAGGTATTAAAGCTGTACCTCCATGTTTTTATATGCAAAAATGTACCTTTTCCTGGCAGATAAACTTTGTAATTTAAGAGTAACCCAGGTAAAAATTGTTTTTAAAGACATGAAGAGACCATGAAGAACAGTTGAGATTTGCAAATATGTGACAGGCTTGAGTTTCTAAAGAAAGCCCAGTTGAAATTGGAACGTTAACAGTTTAGAAAATATTGATGCCATGTGATAGTCCCAGAAGCACCACCTACAAGGAAGTGGTTTGAGATCTAGAAGACAAGCTATATGCAGGCTGCTGAGGGTGGGGAAAAAGAGGTGATCCAAATCCATGGAGAAAACCCAGAAGATTGTTCATAAATCCCAGATATTGAGTTTTGGATTACTTATATTATTGGAGATTGGTTTTTCCCTTATGCAGATTGTGGTTATGCCTTATTTTCTCCCTCTTATAGTAAAAAAAAAAAAAAGGAATTTTATTTTTGATATTGCATGAACCATACAATTGAGATTTGAAACTTTTTAAAGTAAATATTAAAGTTTTACAGAAAATTTAAAAACCTGGATATTTTTAAGGAACCGTTTTTAAAATATTTAAGTTTATAAGACTTTGAGATACTTTAAGTTTATAAAATGTTTCATAATATTAATATGAAAGTTAAAAATAAATAAATGGCTAAAAATAAAGGTCACAGCTATGAGCATCAAATAGTAATCACCAGAAACTGGGATACTCCTATCTTATGATGCAATAAAACAATGACCTAAGCAACCTGTCAAAGTGGCTTAAAGCAGCTTCTCAGCCTATGAGTTTCAATTTTTTGGTAGTTGAAAAACCTATTTACAGGCATAGTCTAGGAACACATGCATGTCATATGTGTGCACTGAGATTCATTAAAGTGGGAAACTTACAGTTATAACATAGTAACAAGAATGATTTTGCAGTTGGGGGTCACCACAACATGGGGTAATATATTGAAGAGTTGAAGGGTTAGGAAAGTTGAATCACTGACTTGGTGGATTTACCCTTACTGAAGGTCTACTCATTCAAGAACATATGTCTAGTCTCCTTGTCTTTGCTAACTTTGTTAAGCTATTTTGATAAACTGAATCATATAAGAAATTTATATTCTGTAATGGTGTACTATAAAAGGATCAGGAAACCTCTTAGCCTCTCTGTAGACTGTGTTTATAAGTTAGAAGTTTTATTTTGATATGAAAAGAGTTTCAGTTGAGAAATTGTTTTCTAATACTCAAAAATTAACAGAGATAAAGCTATGAAGCCATTTTCTTAAGGTCCAGCATTTAGATAAAACCCCCATTCACTCAGAAATTTGAAGAAAGTTTCCGCTTGCTAAAAAAAGAGTCATATTTTCATCCATGGCAAAAGAAACTCGTGACCCTTCCATTAATAAATGGCTGTGGTGCCTATTAACTTGTCAAGGGCAATACCAGTGAGGGACTTAGAAAATGATTTAAAATGTAAAGGTATAAATAAATTATTTAAAGTATGTGAAAATGGTAAATGTTTCCGATTGGTTTCCCCTTCTGTTGATACACTAAGATTTCAAAGTTTCAGAGTTTTAACATTGATCAATGGAGTTCTGAAAAGCCGATAGAGCACTGACTACTTACTATTCAGTCACAAAGTCAAGATTTTAGATTTCTTTTGGTTATATTCTAAGTATAGACTTAAAGGTGCTTCTCATTGAACTAAAGATCTTCAGTCCAATACATATCTGGCTCTCTGATCACAGAAAAATAAATGTTCGTGCTCTTTAACCCAAATCCATAGCTTTTGCTAGGACTCAAAGGTGTGAGTTTATTCCTCTGCTTTACCAGACACCTGTTACCTGCTTTTTCTACAATGTGGACTTCAGAAATAAATTGTAATGCTAATATATCTAAAACTTTTATGTCTTCTTATAAGTTAAAAAAAATTATATAAGTTTCAGAGAATCCGGGGAGTCATAAGACTTGGATTCAGTTATCATAGGTCAAAAGGACTAAAAAAGTACATCCTAAATTTTCAGACCTGTCTATTCTTGAGGCTTGTATTTCCCTCCCTCCCTCCCTCCCTCTCAGTGATGGAGGAAGGTCATTGGTTAATTAAATAAAGAAGCTGCTTGCCCTGATAGGTTAAAACAGGAGGGAGGAGTAAACAGA
>NC_022015.1:78766463-78769718 GCF_000317375.1 Microtus ochrogaster | reverse complement strand
GCCGGGTGCCGGGACGCAGCCCGCCGCTCCTATTACTACACCTCTCTCTCTCTCTCTCTCTCTCTCTCTCTCTCTCTCTCCCCCCCCCTCTCCTGGTCTTAGAACTCTTCCCTTTCCCATTACTAGGACTATGGGCCTGGAAGTCCAAAATATAAGGTTTTCTGTTAAGTTCCTAAATTTTAAACACTGCCCTAGTTTATATCACACAGCAGATTTCCACTTGGCTGGAAGTCACATCCAAGCATCAGCTGCTGACTACAACATCCTCCAAATGACTGTGAGCCCCATACTTGCAGAAAGCTGATGGGAATCAGTGCAGCTGATGTGAATGTTCCCTGTCTCTTCAGCAGGGTCAGTGAACCAGATGCTTCTGATGAATATCCAGTTGCCTGAATTCCCTCTTTGCTTTTGACTAGCTTTCTGGCGTTCCTAATCCCTGGCAACAACATTCTTGTCTCAGCAGGAAATAGAGAAGACAGTATATCACTCCTTGCCCACCAACAGGCTGGAATGTTAGATCCAAATGAAACTCCATAGCATAAGGTACAAAATAGCTACTTATAGTGCTTATTGGCACACCAGGAAAGGTACTTAGGTACTTGTTAAAACCAAATAGATCCATGTCAATAAACAGGTAGCTTCCTTAAGAATAATATATATATTATTATTATATATATTATATATATAAAAAATATGATAGGTCATTCAACCTGCTCTATGTAAAAGAGACAAAGAAAGGGAGAGAGAGAGAGAGAGAGACAGACAGAGACAGAGACAGAGACAGAGAGAGAGAGAGAGAGAGAGAGAATTGTTGTTTCTATATAAACCACTAATGAATCAATAGAAAAAATCTGATTGAAATCAGAAAAAAAATTTCAAAAAAGCAGGACATGAAATTAAATAACTGGTCCCCATTTTCATTTCCATGTTCTTTCTAGATAGTAACTCTGATGTCAGCCATTACGGGGTTTTTGTCCCTCTGCTTCTGCTAATTGCTGTTGTTTCTTGCATCATTGATGCCTAAAGTAAATGATAATACCTATCTGGGTACCATTAAGCTGATGGTTGTTAGATCCCAATATAAAGAGGTTCCCACTACAGCTCTCAGTCAGTCTCATTCTGAGAATCCTGGAGGCAGGAACACAATTTTTGGACTGAAGTTAAGGTAAAAGCCAATGACTTACTACTTTGCTTTTCAGATCTTTAAACTGAACATCATTTTTTTTCTGAGTTTTTATTAATCATGCTTCAACTGATCAAACAGTATTGAAACTGGATTAAGGTTAAGCTACGTGTCTTCCCTCCTCCATTCTTCCTTCAGTCCCTACTACCTACCTTCCTTTGTCCTTCCTTCCCTCTTCCTTTTTTTCTTTTCTTCCTTCAACAGATTGACTTTTTTTGAGGAAATATTGTAATACAAGATGTGAGAATACATAAAAAGTGGATAATTTTACAAAAATATACATAAGCAGCCTCAGCCTCGTGATCAACCTTGGATGAAATGAGGATTGTGATATTTGTGCCCACACAGGAAATCTGAGTGCATAGATCAACAACTGACCTATTGAAAACAGAGGTATTTCCACCTATATAACAAGGGGGAAGCTGTATTGCCTTCTTGACTAGAGTGGCTCTTTCATGGTAAGAATAATAGATGGCAGTAAAAAGAAAATTCTTGGGATCAGTCTCCATTCTGGAAGATTACTAATTCATCAATAACAGTTTTTCCTTATACAAATGGTTCAGAGTTTCCCGTTTACTGTGGTGGTTTCCTCACATGGATGAACACCCTAAAAGGGAAATTAAGGAGAGCAAAATGATCCTTACACATATAATTAATATTCCCATCAACATCCACCCTCGTGAGAAAACAAGTTTGAAGATATATTCACAAACATTTTAGCTGAGTCAAATGCTTTTATTTGGTGCCTGTTCAGGCAAATCCAGGCAGCAAGCCACTTGTGGCTTAATTACTAGATTGTATCGAAACAAGGCAATTTAATTGCAATTAGTGTTACAATCATTTATTCATAAAATGCCAGTATATGTATTAATTTCCAATAATCCATTACTTCCAGCCTGGAACTATGTGTGTTCCATTAAATTGTAAAGTACAAGGTCATTAACCTACAATTGTACTTTGGATCGGTTTTATGATTGCATTCTGTTTGCTCTTTGGTTCAGTTTAAATTCTTAGGCCCTCTTAGGTCATTTATCTTTAGCTATTTAATTTCCTATGATTGTCCAAAGGCTCTTATCATTGCTAATTAAGCAGGTGTGACCTGCTCTGAAAACAGTTGACTTTCCTGGAACATCTGGTAGAAAACCAAATTTGAGTTAGTCCTCCATAGCTTGCATTGCTCCTTGTGGCTGCCTTCAGTCTTTAGTAGCTCTGAAACTGCAATAAATACCATCCTGTCCTGGGTTATTAATATTTGGGGGCCCAAACAATGAACATATAGCACACGAGAAACTGTTCCTATATATTCGTCATTTCTTTTTCCCGAGTCTAGAAAGAGAGCCTTACTGATCATGAATAGAACATATAGATAACAAGACTTTAAAGACAAGCAGTTTTACATGGAGTAAAATTATTGTTCATCAGCAAAACAAAGAACAGGTATCCTTATGTCAAAATCAGCCATCAGTATTTCCTCTCTTGTTTAAATGTGCATGTGTTATGCTATCCCCCCTTCACTTACTTCATTTTTATAATTTGTTCGTGAGATAGTAGATTTCCATCTGGCATTTTATTTTCTGTTCCTTTAGATTAGCTTTCTCCTTCATCCTGGAATTGCCTCGTACTTTCATGCCACATCCACCTTACACCTTCCTGCTCCCAGTATTCTACCTCCCTTCTTTTCTTTAGCCTATAACATTCTATCTCTATCTCTTAACATGTCCTCCCCGGAAGTAATTGCTACTTTCCTGGTTTCCATTTTTGCTCCAAATTAAAAACACAGCAGAAAAGATTTGAAGTAAAGACCCACATATGAAAGAGAAAAAGGCATTTGTCTGACTTATTTCATTCACTGTAATTTTTCCACTTCCATCCAATTATCTGCACATTTCATAATTTCACTTTTTTGGGTGTGAATAATATTCCATTATGTGTAAATAGCACATTTTTCCTATCTATCTACTCCTGATGAACAGCTGGGTTGATTATGTTTTCTAGCTATTGTGACTTAAGCAGCAATAAAAATAGGTCCTCATGTAGCTCTGTAGTAAGATATAAAGCTTGTTTTATATATA
>NC_022015.1:78750522-78765963 GCF_000317375.1 Microtus ochrogaster | reverse complement strand
AGAAAAGAAAAGAAGAAGAAGAAGAAGAAGAAGAAGAAGAAGAAGAAGAAGAAGAAGAAGAAGAAGAAGAAGAAGAAGAAGAAGAAGAAGAAGAAGAACTGGTTAGATTGTGTCAATTAGACATCAGTCAAGTCATCTGAGGAAAGAGAGCCTCAATAGACAACATACCTCCATAAAATTGGACATTGGACTGGAGTCACGTATTCTGGGGACATATTTTTTAATAATTGATGTAGAAATACCCATACTTTAAAGGGAATGTATGTTACCAGGCGTATTTCATGAAGATGTCTTACACTGACCATAGATCCACTGAAGCAAGAAGCCGGCAGTCATTTTCAGGTTAAGGACACAAGTATATAACACTGACATATGAACAACACAGCCTGGAGTTAGATTGAACCTTGGACCGAGGACGAGGAGACAGAACTTTTGTGCTGCTAGAACAATGTTTGCAAATGTTGACACTATGATGGCCCATTGCAATTGAACTGGAAATGTCAGGGTTACTGCAAAAGGTAATGGAAAAAAAGATTTTGAAATTAATAGAAGATGCAGCCACATGCTCACTGTGTAAAAGAGTTTGCCAGGCAAGTCTGGTGACCTGAATTCCATCTCAGAACCCTGAATGTGGAATTATAAGGATCAACTCCAGAAACTTATTATCTGGACTTCACATATACTCTGTGGTGTTTGCATGTATACACACACAAACACATACACAAACATGCACACATATAGATAATAAATATAATAAATAAGATTAAATAAGTTTAAGTGGTCTTAATTAAAATAAAAATAAAAACATTCTCCCTGCTTTTCTCCCTCCCCTCCCTTTCTCCCTTTCCTCATCCCAATGCCATTTATCAAAATCATCCTATGCCCCCCACTCTCAAGTTGATGACCTCTTTTCCTTTTATTATTATTACATACACATATATGTACAAATATGTAAATACAATCCCTCAAGTCCATCTTTGATGTTAGTGTGTATAAAGAACTTCTAAGCTGGCCACTCTGGACTGGACAACCAGTACTGGCAAAAGCTAATTCTCCTATTTTCTGAAGTCAGTAGTTGCCTGTAGTTTTTACATAGGGATGGAACCCTTATGAAAATTATCCCTCTTCCACATTAATATGTCTTTTCATATTGCCATCTCTTCAGTCTTGTTTATGTAACCATTTCTAGGAGACTGGGCCAGAATACCAGGGAGTCTGTGGTGAAATAATCTCTCTTAAATAAATTGAAAGTTCAAAATAAAAGATTCAGAGAAATGGAAATCCTCCCCCACACATATAACGAAAGACAAGCTAGATTTATTCTGTGACATGATCAAGAGACTCCATTCCAAACAAAAAAAAATATGGATTGATGTGGGATTCCCCCTCTGTATGCTGTGAATACTATTGGTTAATAAAAAACAAAACTGTCTTAGGTCTGTGGTAGAGTAGAGTAGAGCTAGGCAGGGAAAACTAAACTAAATGCTGGAAGAAAGGAGACAGAGTCAGGGAGAAGCCATGGAACCACCACCAGAGACAGACATGCTGGAACCTTGCCAGTAGGCCATTAGTCTCATGGTAAAATACAAAATTATGAAAATTGGTTAAATTAAGGTGTAAAGCTAACCAATAAAAAGTTAGAGCTAATAGGCCAAGCAGTGATTAAATTAATACAGTTTCTGTGTGGTTATTTCAGGAGTCTGGGTGGCCAGGAAATGAACAAGTGGCCTCCTACTACAATGGATAGGCTGGTGGCATGAACCCAAGAATTGCTGAGAGTTTCATATTGGCTTCTCTTTAAGTCATTGCTAATGGAACACAGTGGTGTTACAGAGCTGAGCTGCCTGGAAGTAGGGAATGATAGTGTATCAAAATCAGAGGGACCAATAGCAATGCTGACACATCATTCAGTGAATAAAACAATCAAAGAGAGTTCCATAATTTCAAATGACACCTAGAGAGGTCTGAACCAGGAACTATGGAGCAATTAAAGGTATGTAGTATTTCTCATGGCAAAGGGATGAACAGGGAAAAAGGAACCTCATTAAACCTATACAAACAGAAGAATATAAAGACAATGAATGGATAAATGACACTAATTTAATAGAAATATAGTTCACTGCCCAGTTTAAAAAAAAATCAAACATTTGGATACATTATATTTTGTGAAATGATTGTGTCTAAGAAGAAAAAACCTTATACTATGACAGTAATAATATTACATAGAGGCATCCCTTGTTTCCAAAGATATTTAAACTCATGAACTTGGAAGTTTCTTTTAGAAATGGAGAATACCAAAACATGTTGATGCATGTTAGACACAGAATTAAACATTACATTTAAAAATAAAGGTAATAAATATTATTGTGGTCACACTATTAAGCCAGAAAGATCATAAATGATGGTCAGGCCTAGGTCTAATACACAGAGAGCCCAATGTGTGGACAATGCTGATTATTCATTTTAAACTCTCAAGCTGAAATGAGCGTGTGTGATTATTACAGGATGTTATGACGATTTCAGTCTGTGGGTTAGAAATGATACAGAAAAGAAAGCAAAATAGTCCAAGATTTTATAGTTCACACTATATATATATATATATATATATACATCGCCAGGGCTGTGAAGAAGCCAGGAAGAAGTCTGGAATCTAACTTTTAAGAAAAGAATCATGAGTTCTAGTCATAGTCATGCACATGATGCAAGAAGCAGAGATAAGAGGCATACTAAAAGAAGCAAAGAAGTTTTTCCAACTGTATATGTATTCAAATGTCTCTAATAAGCTGATTGATTTGGGAAGAAAATGAGACTGAATTATTTCTAATCCTCTTTTTTTTATCCTTCCTGTTCTTTTTTAATAAACACACTTTCTTTTTTATTGATTTTTATAGAGCTTTACATTTTTCTCTGTTCCCCTCCCTGCCTCACCCCTCTCCATCAACCCTCTCCCAAGGTCCCTCACTCCCAATTTACTCAAGAGATCTTATCTTTTTTCTACTTCCTATGTAAATTAGATCTATGTATGTCTCTCTTAGTGTCCTCATTGTTGACTCTGTTCTCTGGCTGGTTTTCTTTGCTTTATGTTTACAAATTCTTATGATGAGCTTATGTGATAATTGTCTTTCTGGGTATGGGCTACCTCACTCAGAATGATGTTTTTTAGCTCCATCCATTTGCCTGCAAATTTCAAGATGTCATTTTTTTCTGCTGTGTAGTACTCCATTGTGTAAATGTGGCACATTTTCTTTATCCATTATTTGGTTGAGGGGCATTTAGGTTGTTTCCAGGTTATAGCTATGACCAACAATGCTACTATGGAAATAGTTGAACACATGTTCTTGTGGCACAATTGAGCATCCTTTGGATATATACCCAAAAGTGATATTACTGGGTCTTGAGGAAGGTGGTTTCCTAATTTTCCGAGAAATCACCACACTGATATCCAAAGGGTCTGTACCAGCTTGCATTCCCATCAGCAATGCCTGAGTGTTCCATTTCCCCCACATCCTCTCCAGCATAAGTTGTCATCAGTGTTTTTTATCTTGGCCATTGTTACACGTGTAAATGGAATATCAGAGATGTTTTGATTTGCATTTCTCTAATGACTAAGGATGTTGAGCATTTCCTTAAGGGTCTTTCAGGCAATTTAGATTCCTCTGTTGAGAGTTCACTGTTTAGGTCTGTACTCCATTTTTTATTGGATTATTTGTTCTTTTCTTTTTGAACAATTTCTTGAGTTCTTTTTATATTTTGGAGATCAGGCCTCTGTCTGATGTGGTGTTAGTGAAGACCTTTTCTCATTCTGTAGGCTGTTATTTTGTCTTGTTGACATGTCCTTTGCTTTACAGGAGCTTTTCAGTTTCAGGATGTCCAATTTATTAATTGTTTTTCTCAGTGTCTGTGCTACTGGGATTATATTAGGAATTGGTCTCCTGTGCCAATGTATTCAATTGTACTTCCCACTTTCTCTTCTATAAGGTTCAGTTTGGCTGGCTTTATGTTGAGGTCTTTGATCTATTTGGTCTTGAGTTTTGTGCATGGTGATAGATATGGATCTGTTTTCATTTTTTTACATGTTGATATTCAGTTATGATAGCACACACAAATACTTTCTGTCACCATAAGTTGGAAATTTGTTAAGGTGTAAGATGATAATTATGTAGGAAATATACTTTATAAAAAAAAACTCTTTCACAATATAAACTTACGTTTATGATCCATGGTGATGTTTGTTTTCCTGTACACTGAGCATTAAATGATTGTCAGGGATGTCTGCAAATTATCATATTGTTTCACTATATCAGTAAAATTATGTTAATTAAAACAGGTGATTAAAAGTAGCAAATATATTCAAAATCTTGGATAATCTCATGAGTCTCATCCTAAGTGTTAAGATATTTCACATTCTGAAGAATTAACACAAAAATAGAGTTTTTAGAGGTTTAAAGGGTATGACAGGGTACTTGCTTCTAATGAAATACAAATGAGTTTTCACCCATCTCAATGTGAACACCTGCTCCTAGCCTGATATTTTGCAATTAACAAACTCATTTCAAGGATTCAATTCAAGGATAGAGTGATTTCCTAGCATGAGCAGTGCTCTGGGTCTGAACCCCAGAAAAACACAAACAGACATGGTAGTAAATATCTGCAGTTGCAGCAGTAAGGAAGTAGAGGCATGAGGAGTAAGAGTTCAGGTAAATCATTTGATGCTGATGCAAAGAATGCTTGAGGCCAGCATTAACTGCATGCAACTTGGCTAAATAATCAACATCTATAATTATTTCAACATACTGTGAAGTCACCCAAAATGGTACCTGCCTAAGGAATCCCTAGAGAAGATTAGGCATAAACCTTTATATTAAGATTGCATGATTCCCAGGAATTCACAAGAATAACCCAGGTAAGACCCTAAGCAATAGAGGAGAGGGTGCCCAAACAGGCCTTGTCTTGCAGTCAGGCTGATGAATATCTTAAATATCACCATAGAATCTTCAACCAGCAACTGATGGAAACAGAGGCAGAGACATGCATCAAAGCACTGTTCTGATCTCCCAAAGTCCAACTGAAGAGTGGGAGAAAAGAGAATATGAGTAAAGAGGTCAAGACAATCATGGGTACACCCACCAAAAGTCTCCCTGAGCTAATTAAAGCCAGACTGGGAAGGAACAAATATAGGCCCAAACTAGTCCCTCTGGATGTGGTTGACAGTTGCATGGCTGGGACAGACTGAGGGGCCACAGACAGTAGCACAAGGATTTATCTCTACTGCTTGTGTGGGCTTTTGGGGAACCTGTCCTTTTTAGATGGATACCTTGCTCAGCCTAGATATAGTAGGGAAGGCCTTGGACCTTCTTCAAAGCAATGTGCCTTATCGTGTCTGAAGAGTGAATAGGTGTTTGGTTGGGTGATATGTGAATGAAATGTGAGGAGGAGAGGAAGTGGAAACTTGGATTGGTATTTATAATAAAAAAAAAGATAGTCTGTTTTCTTTTTTAAAAAAATACAAAAAAAATAAAAAACAAAAATTACTCTTTTTGAGAAAAATGTAGAAATTGGTATACAGAAGGAGAGATGGTCCTACTTAACATCAGGGCTAGTAATCTACAAGGGGATTTGTTTCCTATTTTCACACTCTATTTATATAGATGGAGAGCTTTCTAATAAGGGCTGCTTATTTTGCATGGTTGCTGTGTTCATAAAATCAAATAAAGTAATTCCCCAAAAGTAATTTTATGAAGAGTCTAACCTGCAGAGAATACTTACCTTGATTTTAATACTGGAGTTATTCATTAAGTTACGATTAAATTTGTTTCTTCCAAATGTGTAGTCTTGCTTGACATGAAAATTATAATTTCAAAAGTATGCAAGTTCATTCTCTTACATTTTTATTTTTAGTGGACTAAAAACCACATTAGGAGATAAGTGATTAAAAGGAGCACTTGCTGACAACCTCATAATGTGTTTGGTGGTGGTTGTTGTTGTCATTTTTAAAAAAGACAATGTCAGCTCAACTCATATTGAGATTATCTTAAACATCTCAAAATGCAACAATATTTATAAATAAGATATTTATGGACCTAATTAGGTGAAGACAGAGTGAATAAGAGTTTATAATGAAAAATATGAGCAAAGATGTGTCGAGAGACAAGAGGATATAAAGAAAAGGATAAGACAGCTGTTTGCTAATGATAAAGGAGCCTGCAATAACTTCTTCCCTTATGGTTGACAGAATGAGCCAACCCTTGCCACAAATGGGTCTTGGCCCCCAAACAATGAGAAATGAAATTCTGTCTACATTACTGTAGCTTTGAAAGTGTATATGGCAACCCTTGGAAACAGACAAAATATGGAAATATTCCATTTCTTTGTGTTTTGCTTTTCCTCAGATTTCTAATGAAAATGTCAGCTTTCTTTTCATTTTTATCCTTTGTTGGAAACATTTTATTTGTGTCATATGCTTTTATAGTTTAAAGCCCAAATCTAAGTGTCGTATTTTTCCTTGCAATGAAGATCATTTTTTATATGACCCCTAGTGTTAAACATTGAGACAAGGAAATTAATACAGAACAGAGAAAAACTAACAAGTTTCTTCAACAGAGGAAAAAGATGTTCGTAGCCAGAGGCTGTTTGTTCGTTCCTGGCCACTCAGAACTGAAATAATCACACAGAAATCTGTATTAATTGCAATACTGTTTGGCCAATATGGTTAAGTCTATTTATGACTAACTCTTATATCTTTAATTAACCCATTTCTACTAATCTGTGTATTGCCACATGGCTGTCTTACCAGCACGGTTCTGGTGGGATCCAGAAGAGGCTTCTGTCTCCTATGGGCAGCTACATGACTTTCTCTGACTCTGTCTTTTTTTTCTATATATCTCTTTCAGCCTAGCTTTACTGTGCTAAGTTATTGGCCAAAAGTAGCTTCTTTATTAACCAATGGCAATAAAACTTATTCATAGCATACATCATCTTCCACATCAGATATTACCAATTAACTAATAGATACAGTTATTATATTGATGTTTATTAATTTTATATAGCATTAATATGTATTTTGGTGTAAAGTTCTGACTTTAACAATGTTCATAATAACTTCACTTACTATTATTTAAATATAATGTTCAGTATATCCATGTATACAATTAAGAAGCATAATCAAGAGAAATAAAAGCCATTTATACTTTTTCTTTTATATTTAGTTTTCTTTTAATTCCTTTCATATTGGCATTGCTTTCCACCACCTTGAAGAAAAAATGGGATGAGATTTATACACAATATGTGGTGACTGAATCTGGTTATTTCATTTGTAGTTTAAACAAATGAAAGCAGGTGTTGTAATTAATATTTCAGAGATGAAAAAACAGGATTTCAGAGATATTGCATGTTTTCCAATACTTGCAGCTAGTAGATGGAGTCTGGCCACCATATTCCTTCCAGTTTCCCCCCAGTAATAGCTAAACAGCAGCTTACATCCAGTGAACCAACCAAACCTTACTCAGACATAAATTCTATTTTGTATAGTGATGGAGTCATTTTTTTTTCTGCAAATATTGACTGTTCTTCCAAGAGACAAGACAAGAGTATCTTTGAAAAAAAGTTCAGTTCATACATAACACAAGTTCCTTGCCTTTATCAATGAGTGTGCACCATTTTATCATGGGTGAAAGTTACTTAATTTTGTAATTTTCCTTTATGGTTAAACATTATAGGTTCCATGTTTTGTCATTCATTCTTGTTCTCTGTCATTTAGAGGACAGATTACAAGCCAGTTTTATACTTGTTACTGGCTAGATGAAGAACATAAATACACACTTTAAATTTTCAAGTCTTATCCCATGTATTAAACAGAAATAGACATAAAATGATAGATCAGGGCTGTTGATGTTATGTGTTCTATGGTTAAAAGTAAAAGATAACAATAGAAAATAAATTCATTTAACTGAGAAGAAAGAAATCCAAACCAGCAAATTTTGCTCTAGAGTCTATATATCGGGGTGAAGATGAAGTCATAACTGGAAAAAATAATGATAAGTTCATGAAAATTTAACAGGAGAATGTTCTGCTTTATGCAACAAGTCATGGGGAAGGTTGAACACTTTGGCCACTATTATTCTCTTCACAATTTCTGCAAGTAGCATTCAATGCAGATAGTAATGTGTCTATAACACCCTGCCTAAGATGATATAAAAGTCATACTGCTGCAATGGGGCAATAGCATGATTTATTAGGGTTATAGAAATTTAATTTTCATGTTACTGAACAATTTTTGGAGTTTAGTCTGATGACGGGCTATCATTTTTAATAAAAATAGTGAGACACAATCCAGGACAATTTAGCTAGTTTTTATTGCTTACTTGATAGGTGAATGAATTGGATTATTTTCTTTTCTCTTCCTGTGACAGAATACCTGAGATAAAAAGTTTTCAAGTAGTGTAAGTTTATTTTGGATACTTGATTCAAAGTTTTTAAACCATGGTTAGTTACTCCATTTCACTGAAGCATGAACTAAAGTAAAACATTTTTTTAGAGTAAATGATATAAAATTAAGGGTCTCATCCTATGTCACCTAGAAGGAAGAAATAGAAGGGATGAGTGATAAGGCATACCTTTCTAGTGTAAACCTTCATTGACCTGTTTCTTTAACTAACGCCAGTCTCCTAAATAACACCATGGAACATTTTATTAATGGTTTAATCCTATGATGAGGTAAAAGCCCATACATGATCCACTCACCTTCCCAAAAGCCCTACATCTAAACTACTATTGCATAGAACTTTGATCCATAAGCATTTGTGGACATCTGACAAATCAACCACAAAATGTTACTTTGGCCAACAGGTCTTCCCCCTATTCATCTCCTTTGAATCAAATATCTGTCACTTCTAAAATCTGAGGACTTAATAATGTTACTGCAATTCTGATAAGACTGTCTTCTGTGGGATTATCAGTCATGAAGAATTTATTTAGTTTATTATTTATTATTTAGTTTATTATTGCTACAGACCAATTTATTAAGCAATGAGGTTTGTTTGTACTCGTGGTTTAGGAAATCTCATCCTGAGTTCAAAAAGCGCCATTTTTTTTTTAAGTTCTGGAGATATTTGTTGACCATCATACTGCTGTGGAATAATCCTCTTACACACTGTAAAGATGTGTCATTCAAATTTATTCAGTGAAACACTGATAAGCTAGTAGGCAGGCAGAAAGTAGAGGGCAAGTAAACAAACTAAGGACAATGGAGAAAAGGTCTGAGTCAGGGGTCACCTGCAGAGAGCAGGAGGTGAATGTGCCATGGTAATAACGGTGTTGCCACGTGGCAGAGTGCAAAGAAGGGAACTGGGTTAATTTAAGTGTAAGAGTTAGCAAGTAACAAGAATCAGCTAACTGCCAAGCCTTTACAATTCAATTCTCTGTGTGCAATTTGGGAACGGGCAGTCACCAGAGAAATATCTCGTTAGATATGGTGCCCAAATGTTCAGCAAGAATTTCCACGTGAAACCTGAGAGAGCTTTTACAAAAGGATTCTAAACACAAAAGAACAAAGTCAAGCACAGCTTCTTGGTAGCTGTCTTTTCTCCAGTGGGCCCGATTTGCTGGCAATGAGCAGAGGCATGGATCTTTTAAAAGACAACTTACTGGCTTGGTACTAGAAGCAAAAATGGATGGTTCATTTTATGGGCCATTCTACCAAACACTTATATGTTGTTCATGAGCAGATGACAGCACACCACATGTTGGTGGCATGGAACTAGAAACTCACCAGAGCTTGGGCAGTAAACATAGCTCCCAGAGCTTGTGGTAAATATGCCATTGTCATGAGTACTAGTCTCTCAAGGAACCAAAAGGAAGGAGCCAGTGGAAACATGCCATGATCTAAGTTACACGGTAATTATTTTTTGCTGTTCTTCTTTTTGTTGTTTGCTTGTCTGTTTGCTTGCTCATGCAGGCAGAAAAGATTACAGATGCTCAATAACAATACATGTAGACAAAAAAAAACACTCTAAATGGATTATAGTGTGTTTAAAAATAAATATAGCTTGGGAGAGAAAAGAAAAAGGGTAGAAAAAGTAATTAAAAAAATAGAGTAATAAAAATATAATAAGCAACATAAAGATGGAAAATACACATAAATTCTGAACTATATATACACATTTATATAAAATTTTTGAATAGTGAGAGACCTTGGATGATAAAACCTGCTAGATTTAACCAACCTATATATTTTAAGCACGTCTTGACTTAAAAATCTAAGTCAAAAGATATATTATTCTGGGGGAGCGGTTTTGCTTTTATTTCCATGGGAAATAAGAGGTTGTGGATTCACTCTAGGTTAAGAAAAATCAGATTTGATCCAGGAAGACCCTGTGGAAAAAAAAAATCTGATGGGATCAAATGGCCTAGATGATCCAACATTTCAGAGCGCTTGTGGTGCAGTTTCCCCTTAGTTCTACATCCTTGAACAATTTCAAGGCTGCTAACTGAGATCATCCAGCCTTCAAGAATATCATAGCCAAGACATAACAGTTATCTTAGATTTTCTTTAGGGTCCACAAAAATTATAGGCACCTGAATCAATCGGAATTATTCTAGACAACTATGCCTACATTCCCAAAAATAAATTATAAAGGTTTGTCATCCTTTATACTTGGTAACAAGTTGTTATTAATAATTTTTAGGGAAAAAGTTGAACAAAGGAGATCAGATTCAGTGATCTCATTCTAAAAAGAAAAACTGGGATTATAATACAGAAATTATGAAATAAAGTAGATTATTGAATCTATTTTAATTCAAAGAAACAATTATACTTTCCAATTTTACAGTGTCATTGATTTCAGTTTATTGTTACAAATTTAATGTTAATTTTGTTATACTTTATGTATGTCTACTCTTGTTTAAGGTATTACATTTATGCAGCCCTTTTAAAATATAATCTATAATTAAAAGAAACACAAATTAATAGTCATCTATAATAGTCAAATTTATAGTCATTTTAGATATATTTTTAAGATCAAACAGATATTTCAGCTAGATAAGTAATCTTCAAACATTTCAAAGACTTCTAAAATATGTTGTTTAGTATGTCTAATAACCTAAAGCTTCTCATGACAGTGAATCACATCTGTTCCTGGCAGCACCCTTCTGCTTCAAAGAAGATGATGAGTATTAAAGAAATTCCGTATGGAATATACCTTTTGTGTCAAAAGTTAGGTACTCGGAAAAGGAACTGTCCTTGTCTCAATTAGAGGCAATTTTTCTCCAGAGTGGTGCAGTGGGACAAAAGAAAAGCAACTGCCAAACTTTTTCAAGACAAGGTAGAACATTCCTTCAAAATTCCCTGCTTCACAGGAAAATCTGTCAGATATTTTGGTTGGATGCCCATCATTGTAGAGGAAGCTAAAGTGTGTGTTCAGGTAGCATTATGTCCCTGTCACTAGGTAACATTTGTCTCTTCTGGGGTCTTTGATGGAGCTGACAACTAGATAGTTATAATTATAGTTTTCCTTAATTATGCTAAAAAAGTAAATAAATCTTTAGCATCATAAAGATAAAATATACAATAGAATGTTTTCTTCAATTTTGCCAAATACAAATAGACTAGATATTGTAACTATATTCTTACTTGACAACTGGTTTTGTTGTATATAACCTTACTATGTTAAAGTTAAAACATTACTTTTTAGTTAGACAAAAAGGGGAATTGCTGTGGAATAATACTCTTGTATGCTGTTAATATTTATCATTTGATTTGGTTTTATAACACACTGATTAGGCAGTAGCCTTACAGGAAGCATAGGTAAGGCAACCAAACTAAGGATGATGGGAAGTAGAAGGATAGAGTCAAGAGACACATGCCAGATGCAGAGAGAGCAAGATCGGCGCAATGTACTGATAAAAGTTACTGCCACATAGCAGAGCATAAATAAGGAATAAGGGTTAATTTAAATGTAAGAGCTAGTTAATATTATGCCTGTGTATTTGTCCAAAATATATAATTAATATGTCTCAGTGTGGTAATTTGGGAACTGGTGGGCAGGAGAGAAACATCTGGCTACATCATACTAGAAATGCAAAATATGTACTTATTCATGAGCCAAGAAATAATAGTGTGTATAGGGCTCGCATGACACCGTTGCTGTGGGTTAGTTTTTGCCAACATGATACCAACCTAGCCAAACCTGAGAAGTGGGAATCTTAACTGAGAAAATATCTCTATAAAATTGGCAATTACAAGTTTCCACATATATTTCCAGAGAAAATAAACTTTATATGAATATACTTGTTCATATTTATATCTGTCCAGGGAAATTCATAACTGATACATTGCCCATTGGAGAAATTGCACAATGCAACCATGGAAAAGGCAGGGATTATTGCATACTTGTAGAGGTAATGACCAGGAAAAAAAAGTAGATAGACTTACCTTAATAAGTTATTAGATTTCTTGGTGGTTATAGACAACAAGAAGCTACAATCTTAGGAGAGGTAAAATTTCATCGAACATTCTTGGTAAGGATTTTCCCTCATATGGAAGATATTATGAGAAGGAGACAGACAGATAGATTGAGGAGAGAGAGAGAGAGAGAGAGAGAGAGAGAGAGAGAGAGAGAGAGATTGATTGAATGTTTTCCCTATGTGAGCACGAAGCCCCACCAATTATCCCTTGCTCTTCAACAGTGGACAGCTATGTTCAAGGAGCATTGTGCTCCATCAGCCACACTTTGTTCTCTCCACTATTTTACTTCCCTGTTCTTTTAGAATTTTCTTTATTAATTTTGAAAATGATCTTTTTAACTTTATGTTAGCAGGGAGACTCAGCAGCTACCAAACAAGGTTACCTCTATGAAGTGGCAGACTTGAATCAAGACTTCATTCTTGGATTTAGTCAAAGTTAACTGCAACCCAAGACCTATACAGAGTTAATTGCTAGTATCATTTTATTTTATGGTTTCCTAACATGGCTTAAGGTTAGTATAACTTTAATTTATATCTATGTCCCCTTGTTTCTGCAGGGCTTAAATTACTACTGACTTTTTTTAAGGCAGCCATCAGAATCACATCTATTTTCAGAGCAATAAAAATCTATCTTGCACAAAAGAAAAGGCTGCATTGGCTTCTACTTTGATTGTGTCTCCTTTGCATGCTATAACTGGTGTGTGATGAGGCTTCCTGGTCCTCAATTGACCACAGCCTTTTCTGCACTGTTTAGGAATGCTTTTGCATTGGCTCGCTAAAACTTTTAGATGTTTTAAATATTTTTATCAACCCCAGAACAATGTGATTTGCTAAGAAATTTTAGCTCTACTTCTGACAAAAAAACCTAACTATATTTTAATACAATATCATCACTCTGTACTTTAAATAAAGTTGGTAGACCACAAAGTGAAAAAGAATAGGGAGGTGAGAAAGGAACAATTATCTAGAGGTGACACTTTTTCAAGGCCAATACTTTCTAATATAGAAATATGTAAGACCAATATAAGAAGTTGATTAATTGAATTTAAAATTATGAAGTGCATTGATTTTATATACATGTTTTTCCGTAGTATGCAGCCTATTTATTCAATTCCTGATATCTTGATTTTTGGAGTCTATATATCTTGTATTCTGAACAGACATCTACATGGATTTGTAAAGCAAATTATAAAGCTAATGTTGCTACAAAATCCATATCTCTATATCTCCTTTGGATGACATTTTATCTAATGCAATATTGCCAAAATATGTTGAATCTGGGGCATCTGAGCTATATTTATATATGCAATCACTTTTTCTACAATTTTTTTAAGTTCATGAGTATGTGGTCAAGGTCAATTTGTGTACTATTGTTTACAAAGAAAACAAATTAAATAATTAACTTCAACTTGAAGGGTTTCTATAAAATGTGTGACAATGGAGGCCATTGCACCAGACAGACATAATTACAGAGAAGAATTATTGTGTGTCATTTTCTTCTAAACAATTTCTAAGTATGAACATTTATTAATAGACTGATGATTATAGATAGATAAATAAATGCTAGCTATCCAGATAGCAGTTTTCAAATAGAGAGTAGGTTTCCAGACATTGACTCAAGTAACAAAAAAGTTGAATATTTTCAGAGCCTTTTGTCAATATCTATAAAAATAAAAAATAAATAAAGTTGAATTATATTTCTAGCAATATCATTCAAGGCATTACACATACTCTTCCAAGATGTAAGCATAATATTTTTAATTACAGAATGTTGCAAGAAAAACACATTTTGGTAAATGGACATGATATTTAATGTTCATAGATGTTATAATATCCATATATGATACTGAAAATAAAACCATTATTTCATGTGACAGAAATGTCTTGAACAATCAGTTATTTTTCCTTTCTGTATTTCCAGCTAATAATCTGCTTACCTCATTTGACTCATTGACTACATCTAATAATTAAATATTCATTTATCGAGAAAATATATGGAAGCTTAATATCCTTATAGTTGGAATATAAAAGCAACACTGAATAAGTTTCATATTGAACTCCGGCAAATACAAAAAGACACATAGTACATGCAGTTGACTCTCTCTCATTTTCATTCAGGTATGGAATTAGTGGGAGGTTATTCTCTCCCTATTCTGTAGCTATGTATTTAGCAAGTAAGTATCTAATACCAGAATAAATCAATCACCTCTGTACCCTAGAACCATGTCATTTTCTTTTTTACTCAAAATACACATATTATTTTCTATTGTCACTTCCAAAATAAAGTTACCTATGGTGCTGATTTCCCTCATTAACAGACTGGGGTGGGGACTTTAAGTTAAAGTGAACCTATCTGCCCCACATTGCTTTTGATAATGTGGTTTTGCCGTAGCAGCATAACTCTTGCATAATGTACCCAGGGTAATACCAATTTTGTGCTCAAACTGAAAAGTTAATCAATAAAAGAGGCTATCAAATGCTCTTTGATAAGATGCTGTGTCAAACACTTTATATGCTTTTTTGTCCCCACTTGTTTTTCCTCATAGTCACAGAGTAGTTTGGCCATTATCCCCGTACTTTGGTGAGGTGTTACAGTTTTAACTATATCATTGGCCGTTACACCCAAGGAAGTGCCAGAGTTAATATTACAAATTCCAGGCTGGAGAGATGGCTCAGAGGTTAAGAGCATTGCCTACTCTTCCAAAGGTCCTGAGTTCAATTCCCAGCAACCACATGGTGGCTCACAACCATCTGTAATAAGGTCTGTTGCCCTCTTCCTGCCTTCAGGCATACATGTAGACAGACTATTGTATACATAATAAATAAATAAATATTTTGCCGGGCGGTGGTGGCGCACGCCTTTAATCCCAGCACTCCGGAGGCAGAGGCAGGCAAATCTCTGTGAATTCGAGACCAGCCTGTTCTACAAGAGCTAGTTCCAGGACAGGCTCCAAAACCACAGAGAAACTCTGTCTCAAAAAA
>NC_022015.1:78741767-78750422 GCF_000317375.1 Microtus ochrogaster | reverse complement strand
AAACCACAGAGAAACTCTGTCTCAAAAAAAAAAAAAAAAAAAAAAACAAAAAAAATATATTACAAATTCCAGTTGTATTATTCTCAAATCCAATCCCTTGTCCCAGTGATATTTCTGATACTGATAAAAGTCTTGATACATTCATCTTAAAGATGAATCATAGCTCTTTTGATTTGACAAAAATGATTCCTGGACTACAGAAAAAGTGAGAAATTAACAGTCTTTTTCAAAGATGTTTTATGTTAATTGATTTAATTGTCTTATGTTTTTGTTTTTAATTTCATTAATATATAAGTGCATCATCTTTCCCTTCCCTTTCTTCTACCCAAAGCCTCCCATATACCCCTACTTCCTTTTTCAAATCCATGATCTTTGTTGCATATACATATATAAATTTATAATATAGTATACATTCATAAATATAATCTGCTAAGGCTATGTAATATTAAATATATATGTTTTCAAGTTGACCATTTCATATTGGACAAACAATTGGTGTTATTTTCTTTTGGGAAGATAATTCTACTTTCAACATTTGTTAGTTGCC
The DNA here is from genome assembly GCF_000317375.1 of Microtus ochrogaster. Classification (NCBI taxonomy): domain Eukaryota; kingdom Metazoa; phylum Chordata; class Mammalia; order Rodentia; family Cricetidae; genus Microtus; species Microtus ochrogaster. Next base: position 78,749,875 of record NC_022015.1, on the reverse strand, counting down.
TGTAGTTCTCTTTGCAGGGTTGAGGCCTTGTGGACTTTCCTTTGTCTTTTATTGGCAAGTCTATTGGTATGGTGATTTTTTTTAGCTACTGTGTTATGTTTTAACTTATATTTGTGATATATTTAAGAGCAGGAACCCTATGATCATTATAAGAAACTGACCATAAACGTGTTACATTTTATTTCTGTGGCAAACACAGAGATGACTTAGCCTTCTGAATAACAGAGTTATATTCAAAGTTATTTAAAGCTATATTGCAGTATAATGCAACCCAATTTCCAGGTTGCTTTCTTAACTTTTGAATTCAGTGAGGAGACCTGTGATAGCTTACTGTGTTAAAGCTTAAGTGGTTTTCTTTTCTTTTCTCTCTTCTTCTCTCAATTTTCTGAGGATCATAGTGTGTCAAGAGGTAATCTACTTAGGAATAATGACATATCATTTGACAAACAACTCTTCCTTTGTGTAAATGATTCAAGAAATACACTCTCATCTTCCTACATTCTTGAACTTATCTTGCCCACTTTAGATTGTTTATATGTGCTATTTATGATGACCAGTACTTGCTGTTGGCAAAATGTGAGGAAAAAGAGTCAGTGAACAATGGATTGAAGGCAGAAAAGCCTTAAGCAATGCATCCAGACTCCTACTTTGTTCTGGCTGGGTTGTTGCTGAATCACATCTTCAGGATTTCCTCTATGTACCCATGAACTTCTGGAACAACCCACCTTTTGATTATTCAAGACAGGCTTTTGCTTTTTTCCCTAAGTATAGAAATGGGTAGTGCCTTTGGGTTCACCTTATTACTTAGCTTCTCTAGGATCATTAACTATAGGCTCAATGCCCGTTATTTATGGCTAGTATTCACTTATGAGTGAGTACATACCGTATTTATTTTCTTGAGTGTGGGTTACCTCACTTAGGATAGTGTTTTATAATTCCATCCATTTGCATGCAAAATTTATTGTTTTTTACTGCTGAGAAGTATTCTAATGTGTAGATGTGCCACACTTTCTTCATCCATTCTTCCATTGAGGAACATCTAGGTTGTTTCCAGGTTCTGGCTATTACAAATATTGTTGCTTTGAACATAGTTGAACAAATGCTTTTGTAGTATGAGTGAGCATCTTTTGGATATATTTTCAAGAGTGGTCTTGCTGGATTCTGACGTAGGTTGATTCTCAATTTTCTGAGAAAACACCACACTGATTTCCAAAGTGTTTACATAAGTTTGCATTTCCACCAGCAGTGGATGAGTGTTGCCCTTAATCCACATCCTCTCCAGCATAAGCTATCATTGGTGTTTTTGATCTTAGCCATTCTGACAGGTGTAAGATGGTATCTGAGAGTTGTTAGACACACCTGGGAATCAGAAACAAACAAGATCACCTGACAAAATTGGGAGCATGGGGGCAGGGGCGTAGAAGGAAGGGGAAAATGGAAGAGTTGAGGAGAACTTGAGGAAATGGGATAGTCAAGATGGAGGAAGGACAGATAGGAGAGCAAGGAAAGAGATATTCTGATTGAGGGAGCCATTATGGGGTTAGCAAGAAACCTGGCTCTAGAAAAATGCCCAGGCATCTACAAGGATGACCCCAGCTAAGACCCTAAGCAATAGAGGAGAGGGTGCCTGAACTGGCCTTGCTCTGTAGTCAGACTGATGATTATCTTAAATATAATCATAGAACTTTCATCCATCAGCAGATGGAAACAGAAGAAGAGAACCACACTGGAGCACTGGACTGAGCTCTCAAGGTCCAGTAAAAGAGTGGGAGGAGTGAGAATATGAGCAAGGAGGTCAAGACTATGAGGGGTTCACCCACTCAGACAGTTTGCTTGAGCTAATGGGAGCTCACCAACTCTAACTTGACTATGAGTGAACGAGCATGGGATCAAACTAGTCCCTCTGAATGTGGTTGACAGTTGGGGCAGACTGAGGGGCCATTGGTATTCGTCTCTACTGCGTATACTGGCGTTTTGGGAAATTATTATCTTTAGACGCATACCTTGTTCAACCTAGATGTAGTAGGATGGGCCTTGGACTTGCCACAGGGCAGGGTGCCTTGCCCTCTCTTAGGATTGGAGGGGGAAGGGCTGGGAGGGTGTGTGGAAGGAGTGGGAGGAGGGGAAGGAGTGAAAATTTGGAGTAGTATTTTTTAAAATAATAATAAAAAATAAAAGAAATGGGTAGTGCCAATGTTTACTCTCCATTTGGATGATAAATTGTACAGTCACCCAAATATTCAGAAGAATAATAGAAATGATATTCATCAAATATATTAATTTGGCAAAAGACATTTCCATAACAGACATTATCAAGACTACTGTCTGAATAATGACTTTTCTCTTTGTAATAATTGCCTTTTTTATTAAGAAACATAAGGGAAGAAAGGTTTATTTTTGCTATGTCTTGGTGGGGAGGGTATATTGCTAGGAGTATTCTACAGCTATAGAAACAGGAGCATAAGATAGTTAGTTATTGTATACTAGCATGCAGGAAACAATCTGCCTAGGGGAAGAGCGAGACCTGGTTATAAATAACAAGGTGTGTACCATAGAGATCCACTTCCTAAGACTAAGGACTCCTCCTCAAAGGTGCCCAAAACTAAGAAAACTGCACTGCCAGATAGGTACTACAAATGGAAACATATGAGCCAGTAGGGGTCATTTCACAGCCCAGCCTTAACTCCCAGGATTAAGAACTCAACTATTGGTGGGTTACATGGATAAAGCAGACTTCCCTGAGAAGCTATGGGCTGGAAACAATGAGGTAAACATAGAACAACATGCATCATAAGACTATTTTCTGAACCCTCCGCATAAGCTTGAGAAAGCCCCAAAATAAATTATCATGATGCTAAACCCCTGCCCAACATTATCCTCCATGCTTGTTATAAAGGTCTCTTTTCAAAGATCATGTAACCAACAATACTCCCAATGATGAATGAGTAGCTAGTTTAAACTATCCATATGGAAAAGATATAGTAGTATTTTCATTTAAAATAGTTACTACTACCTTTACAACTTAACCCTGAAAATTTACCCTTAGTAAGAAAGGCTAGCTTGTTTGGAATAATGGTTAGGCTTTATAGCCTGTATTTCTCTTTGAAAAGGTTGGGATAGTCACCTTTGAAGCCTTGTAAATCAGTGTTTTCTAGGAATGGATCACGTTCATACTCATGCATTTGCAAGTACTTTATTATATTATAAACCAAAAAATACTGAGCTTACTAAGGCTCATATATCTCCAGATATCACAATTTAGAGAGTGCTCAAGCATTGTTTCCCAGTTCTGCCAATACCTACTGTCATATCACTGGGGAGATTGGGGAGGGGAAATGTCTACACTTGACATAATACCTAATCCAGACCAAATAAATTTCTCCCTTGAGGTCAAGCTTGGTTGAACAATAAATTTACTGAGGCTATCTACAGAAGCATAGATGACTCTCATACTGCTACATGACCAAAATCCCACCTGAGTCTGGGTGATGACTCACAATGAAATATCCTTGGAGTACCCTGCCCAAACTGCAGTTAGCTTCACTAAAGAGTATATCCTCTCCCTCTCCTGTAGCAATTGCTTACTCCATATAAACATTTAGGGAGGAGCCTTGTGAATCTTGTATTTTTAAAAATTATTCATTAATTTATTTGGTTGTTTGTTTATTTTACATCCTGGCTAGTTTTCCCTCTCTCCTCCCCTTCCAATCCCTTTCCTTATCTGTTCCCTCTTTTCCCATGCATCCCCCCATTAACTCCCTCTCTCTTCTGTTCAGGAACCTACAGGTCTCCCATGAGTACCAACAAAACTTGACATATCAAATTGCAATTGTATGCATTGTGTTAAGGATGGGCAAAGTAACCCAGTAAGAATAATAGAGTTCCAAAAGCCAGTAAAAGAGTTGGAGGCTGCCTCTCTTCCCCCTGTTAGGAATCCCATAGGAGGACCAAGCTATACAACTGTAAATATATACCGAATGTAAAAGTCAGCCCCATGCAGGCTCTCTGGTTGTTACTTCAGTCTCTTTGAGCCCCTATGAGCTCATGTTAGTTGAGTTAGGAGAGTTTCCTTGTACTGTCCTTGAGACCTCTAATTCCTACAATTTTTTGCCCCTGCTCCACCTTCTGTAGCATTCCCCAAACTCCAACTCCACCTAATGTTTATCTATAGGTCTGCACTTTTTTCCCATCAGCTGCTGGATAAACCTTGTATATTTTCTGAATTTTCTTTAGTCTTATGAATATCCCCCCTTCTCCAGAAGATCATGTCTCAGTTCAGAGGAAATAGCTATGGGTACCTACCAAACACAGTCAAATAATTCTGAATGTTTGATAAATGTCAGATAAATTTGAATGTTGCAATTCAGAAGTGAGTATACAACTCCTACCAGTATAGTCAGACCATTTTAACAGTGCTTGTTCTCAAGGCTAATCCTGTCAATAGATGTTTCCTAAAACTCTGGACAAAGGAAAAAGTCACAGCACATCAGGTATAAACTTGTTCCTTCTGTCTTGTCTACTCCTGTCTGGAGAGATCAAGCTAGATGTGTCATGGTCATGATTATAGCATCATTGCATATTCTTTAGTATAAAATGATATTTGCTTTCCATTCTGTGGAAATTAATTAAATTCTCTCTCTCTCTCTCTCTCTCTCTCTCTCTCTCTCTCTCTCTCTCTCTCTCTGTATGTGTGTGTGTGTGTTTGTGCTATTTTTTTTTTTGCTATGAATTAGCCCTAGATCTAGATGTCAATCAAATAATAGACTCAAGAAGAATGTGAGGCTCAGGAACTTTGGTGGTTTCAATTCCTCCATAAGGAAAAAAGTGGCAACACCATAAATCTCAGAGTGAAGACCAACCATCAAACCTAAGATGCTACAATAACTTTGGAATGATTGACAACCTTTTTCCTTCTCCTTTACATAATCTGATGACTAAAGATGAGGTTTTAAGACAAATTTTGAGAAACTAATTCACCAGCTTCTCAGACTGCTAAGCTCTGAATAAAATACAGATTACAAATTCAATTTTTGGGTTTTGTTTACATGATGCAGGACCTCTTACAATGGACCTTGTCCATTCTCCCTGCTCCCTTGCCTTCCTGACTATCCCTGGTCATTCTCTAAGCATAACAAAGTATGATCCCTCCATTTGAAGAAGCTGAGAAACAAAGTACTTTTCAATGATAATTATTTCCTGCCCTGTTGACTTATCTCCAACAGAATAATGATGACATTTGCATTGTGAAGCCAGTCTGGATGTCTAGGCTTACTCATCTTCTTAGTCATTAACACTGACTTTTCCTCTTTACAGCAACACATCTGATTTTAGTGATATTCCCAGTCTAATATCATAGACCTCTCCATTGCTTTTAGAAAACTTATTCATGCCTGCAGCACTTTGCAAGAAGGAAAAATGATCAGCTAACAATTTCTTCACACTTCCCCAAGGATAACTTGACATAGAAATATATTATTTGGAATATAATTAAAGTAACTAAAAAAAGGAGTAACCATTACTCAATAAGATTTGCTAACTCCTAACCAGGATCAGGACTTTTGCCTGTGATCTATCTACTCTTTCACTTAATTGTGGAGACAGTCTTGTTATTTCCACTGTCTGGATGAGGGGCAATGAGTTCAGGGAGCCTGTGGTTTAGGATAGCTGGAAACTGAATCTACTGGTCTCAAACTGTGTTCCTTTCTTTCACGATGAGACAGAGACAATAATGATAATGATGGTAATGTGATGTCTTCAAAATGCTTTATGTCTGACATTTTTATTTTCATTTCAGAAAAAAAGGAACCTTTATGCCTAAACATAAATAAGAGGTCATGTTTCATGATCTAGAGAAAATAAATTGTTCTTCCAATTTTCCCCAGGCTTTTCTTGTTCCACACTATGAAATATTTTCCGATGAAGTTTTCTTAACTGTAAATAAGGTTAGAAGAAAGGGTAGTCAACCAAAACAATTATAATTGGCTACAAACCTAATCCAATAACCCCAGTTCACCCATATTGTTAAGGGAGTTAATTGGACCCGCACAGCCACCAGCTAAATATGTTGCTGTGTGCAAACAGTGAATCCAATTTCCTTCATCAGTGTACCTCTGCAGCAGCACTGTGCAGACGGGTGAGGGCAGGAGGAGGAGATAGCATCCTGAGGTGAAAGTCCAAAACAGCATATATTTGCTCCTAATGATCTGAATCTGTCAGTTCCAGAAGGAAAGGGCTGGAGCCTCCGAGAGAGAGAGAGAGATAGAGAGAGAGAGAGAGAGAGAGAGAGAGAGAGAGAGAGAGAGAGAGAGAGAGGATATTACCACCATCTCTATTTCTTTAAATTAAAATAGATGTACAAAATCTCTTGCATTGCAATGAGGCTCAACCTGCATTAGCACAGAACTAACTTCTCTGCTCAGACAACAAATACACATTTTTCCCTTGGATCTGCACACTGTACTCTGACATCAATGGGTTCCTTTTGTTTTTCCATGTGCTTTTTTTTTGGGGGGGGCGTCTGGGTACGTTAACATGTTTGTTTTCTTTAAAAATCAGAACGTGATAAAGTCTTATTCTTTCCTCCCTTTGCAGACTGAATTAACATGGGTTCATCATGCCAGAGTGCAAGAGATATGACGGTGCAGGACTGCAGGCCCCATTGCACTGCTCATTCACATGCCTCTTGCACAGGTCAGGCTGTATTTACAAGATAACTTCGCTTCTTTTTAAAAGTGATTTTTTTTATTTTGTCAAGTAATCATTTTTATTTTAATACCAATCCCAATTCCCCCTCTTCCTTCTCCCCATTCCTCCAACTCCCTTCAGCTTCCTCCTATCCCACCTCCTGATGGAGGAAGATCATTGGTTAAATAAAGAAACTGCCTTGGCCCTGATAGGAGAAAATTAGGTAGGCGGAGTAAACAGAACAGAATGCTGGGAGGAAGAGGAAGTGAGCTCAGACTCTATAGCTCTTCTCTCTGGGGCAGACAATGAAGCTCCGACCCAGGATGGACATAGGCTAGAATCTTCCCTGTAAGCGCACCTTGGGTGCTACACACATTATTAGAAATGGGCTAATCCAGGTGTGAGAGTTAGCAGAGAAGAAGCTAGAGCTAATGGGCCAGGCAGTGTTTAAATGAATACAATTTGTATGTTGTTATTTCGGGACATAAGCTAGCCAGGCGGCCGAGCTGGGTAGCAGGAATGCAGCCCACAGCTCCTACAACAACCTCCCCATCTACTCCTCACCCTTATGGAGGGATATCTTGTTCAGATTAGATATGGGGGGGTGGTCTTGCCTCAATATAATATGACAGACTATCTTTGCTTCTTAATGAGAGATATAGTCATATCTTTCATTCATTTGTTATATCAGGAAAGAGTGTGAATGGATTCATGGCATATGAAATATACACAGACGTGAGAAAGCCTTCAACCAACGAATTCAGTAACAACACAAGTAAGCAAGAAAAATTACCTCATTTTCAATACATAGATTCTTTTATTCAATCTTAGGATTCAGGTTATAATATAATAGTAAATTAGCAAATGGAAAATAGTCATGAGTGGTTCACTAGAAGGATCTCCTCCATCCCTTTTTCTGATAGTGTGTTGCTTATTGAGATCACATTTGTTATGGCTTCTCATATGTGGAGCTTCTGACAAATTCTGAGGATTATTCAGCTGTTACAAAATATGTTTGTCATTTTCATAGGCACAGGTGACAAGCCTCAGAAATGAATATGTGTATTAAAAACACAGACTATTTCTTTCTGAGGAAAAAAAAGTTTCTCTTTGTAATTTATATTAACTATATCGTTTTCCAAAATGTTTGTTAAATAAGGAAGGTAAAACAGTACTGTTCTTGCAGGATGGTGATGGTGAATGCCTTTAATCCCAGCACTTAGGAGGCAGAGGCAGGTGGATCTCTATGAGTTCAAGGCCTGCTTGATCTACAAAGCAAGTTTCAGGACATCTACAGCTACACAGAGAAACCTTGTCTTAAAAACAACATAAATTCTTTTTTTTTTTTTCCTTAATTTTTTTTTCCTTAATTTTTTTTTTTATTAAGAAAGAAAAAAAAAATTTTCCGCCTCCTCCCAGCCTCC
>NC_022015.1:78727953-78741361 GCF_000317375.1 Microtus ochrogaster | reverse complement strand
AAAAAAAAAGATTTGAAATTAAGATTTAAATAAAATAAATGATTATGGTAATCAGCAAAAAAAAAAAAAAAAACAACATAAAAAATGTAGCTTATTCTGCAAAATTATTATTTAGTAGTTAACTGCCCTTCTTTGCTTCTTCTTTTTAGAATCTTTGATTTATTTTGAATGTGTGTATGTGTGTGTCTGTGTGTGTGTGTGTGTGTTATGGTGTCTGTCTATATATGCACATGTGTGCAGGTGTGTGTACCTGTGGACATGCATGTCAGGTATCTTATAGCACTCTACATGCTATTTGTTAAGAAACGGAAGCTAACTGATTCCACTAACATGGCTGTCCAGTGAGCTCTAGAGACCTGGTGTCTCCACTCCACACCTCCCTCTCAGTGCTGGAGGTCCAGACGCCTACCTTCAGGGTAGTCTCTCCTAGTGGACAATGAGATCAAAACAAGGCTCTGCATACTGTGGAACAATTACTTTGTCCACTAATCCAACACCCAATATGGGATCTGTGCTTTCAATATTTCTTATACAAATTAGAACTGATCACCAAATTCCTAAACTCATCTTTTCATCCTTTGTCAAATGTTCAGTTAACATTGTGAAATGCCTTTGGAGTCATAATGGAGATATTTCAATTGTGTGTATGCTAAGAATGGTTTTTATTAAAGATTTATGGGGGTTTTATGAGATGGTTCAGCAGGTGAATGTGCTTCCTACCAAGTCTGGAAGAAGAAGAGAACTGGCTTTCTTATGTTGTCATGTGACCACCACAAACACTCTGTGGTGCGCATGTGCACACAGACGCACAGATAAATAAACAATTATGTTAATGAAAAATTATATTACATGAAAAGATTTATGAAGTTTAACATCCTATAGGAAGACACCTGATTAAGAAAATCTGTATGTAAATATCCTTGTTTATGGAAGGATGTAAGAAGAGAGAAGGCGCGATTTATTTGTTTTAATTCATCCTCTTGACAATCAGGTCCTGAATTGATATCCTTTTTTTTAACTAGGTTTAGATTATCTTTTAGGTAACTGACTGCTTTAAATGGAACCTTTTGAAGTTGGAGAGATGGCTCAGTGCTTAATAGCAATTATTGCTTTGCAGAGGAAATGAGTTCAGTTTCCAGTACCTGCATGATGGTTTACAACCATCCATAGCTCCCGTTTCAGGTGATCTGTTACCTCCTAAACATGCACACACACACACACAAACACACACACACACACACACATACGAGGGGAGGGTGGAGGGAGAGCACATACCTACATACATGTATGCAAGCACTCACATGCACAAAATAAAATAAGTAAATCTAAAAAAATTGATCTGTGACATTTCCGTTCAGTATTTTAACCATTTCGCTAACTAAATCTTCAGTCAGTTTTTGAGAAGTTAGTATAACCAGCTTAGTATAAATGTGTATTCTAAAGAGACATTTTAGCAATAAGACAATTAAGATAATGGTTCTCAAGAAATTGAAATTTCCATAAAATTCTCATACTGGGAAAAGAAAAGCCTATGCCAGCCAGAACAGAAACAGAGCTCAGTTGCTTTATTCCTGGGAAAAAGATTTACAGTCTTAATGAGAAAATGATGGGTTAATGGTGAATGAGTCCACACTTTGTCTTGCACTGCTTAAATATCCATATACCCAGTTTTCTATTTAAAATTTAACTTCACATATTAGGCAACAAAGATGGACCAGAGGGATCATTGGATCTGTTTGTTCCTCTTCCCCATGTAAACATATGAATACATTTCCATTGTCTGTTTACCATCAGTTTGGCTGTTCTGCTTGGCTTATTAAGGGTTGTAGTGGTTTGAATGAAAATAGGCCCCATAGGCTCATAGGGAGTGACAATATTAGGAGGTATAATTATGTAGGAGTAGGTATGGTATTGTTGGAAGAAGTGTGTCGCTGGGGGTCAGCTTTGAGGTTTCTAACACTCGAGGCAAGTCCACTGGCTCTCTCTTCCTGCTGCCTGTAGATGGAGATGTAGAACACCGAGCTACCTCTCAAGCACCTTGTCTGCTTGCATGCTACCATGCTTCTGGCCATGATAATAAGGGACTAAACTTCTGAACTGTAAGCCAGTCCCAACTGAATATTTCCTTTATAAAAGTTGTCATGATCATGGTGTCTCTTCACAGCAATAGAAACCCCAGTTAAGATATAGGTGAATGCCTGAACCTAACTTCATACACTGCAGACTGTAATGCCAAGTTTGGTAACAATATGAGGTTTTAAAGGAATTGTATTGCTTTTTTTTCCTATTTCTTGTTTTTCTATATTGGCATTTGTGCATTTAAGGAATGGATATTTTGGTACTTCATTTTTCCTGTTCTTCCGATTCTTTTCATTGTATGCTGGTCTTTTAGGTGCCAATTCTTCCCTTGAGTGTATGATCCCCAGCTCTACTCAGAATGGAAAAAAACAAAGCTTATCACAAAAAAACTACAATATCAAAAAAAAAAAACCTTTTAAACGAACCATATATTAAAATACCCTAAATAGCAGTTGGAAACTTTGAGAATACCATGGATAAATTTTATAAAATGGTTGTTAAGCAATAAAAGTAATAGCGGTATGGAAAGGGGATGGAAGGGAGCAAGCAAGACAGGAATGAGAATAAAATTAAATGGCATAAGCTCATAGGAAATCATAATGAGGGCAAATACAGCGAAGTAAGTAACAAGGACGTCAAACCAACATAAAACCAAAAACCAAAACCCTACAAACAAGCATGGATAATAAATCCTCCTGACAGTCCTGCTTCACTGCAGAAGAAAAAAGTGTGGGTCCCTCACATCCTACGTGTTCCTTTTCAGCTTTCCCTGTGGGTGAGGCAGCATTATTGTTTTCCTTTTTGAACTCCAAATAAATTATAATATGGAGGCTCTTGAAAAGCCAAGTAGGTCTACTTCCTTCTTTCCTGCTGAGCTGACTCCCTAGGCAGTATCTACACTCGTAATGCTCCCACCAGCTTGGCATTAATCTCTCCAGCATGAGAGTTTGGGCTCTGGTTCTGCACAGTTCCTATGTGTGGGCCTTCCTTCCAGTGTACAACTCTATGCCCACAGTTTTGAGCAGAGTGTATTGCTGTCCTGGAGTCTGATTCTACTTCATGGCCAGTGTCTTGAGAGCTGGTACGTACTCTCAGAATGATGACTTTCTTAGCCAGTGGAAACAGCAAGACCTTTTGGGACCTTCTGATTTCCCCACATCTAGGCCATCTAGACACCGTATATTCCACCTCTTCTGAATTATTTGTATGCTAGACGACCAGAATTTATTATCATGATTGAGAATGAAGTATAATGACAAACAGAGTAATAAGGAAAAAACAGGAAGGAGAGAAATAAATGATTTCAAATAATTAATGATTCTTGATAGAATTATTGCATGGAGCTCTGGACAGGTTCCTTAAAATTTTATTTTATCTAAGTAGAAGTATTTTATTTATATAAAAATTTTTCATTCTTACTTATATGTATGTGTATCATGCATGTGCCCTGCCTTTGAAAGTCAAAAGGAAAAAAAAAAGGAGTTAGATTCACTAGGACTGGAGTTATGGATTGTCATGAGCCATGGGGGTACTGGAAACTGAACCTGGGTCCTCTACAAGAGCAATAGGTGCTCTTAAGTTCTCACCCATCCCTCTTTCCCACTTGAATAGTTATTTTTACCTCTGCAGTGGAAGAGACATTTAGTCAGCCTATTGATGTGAATAGGTGAGCCCTATAACTTTATTCCTCTACCAGAGGAAAATTAGATCTGTCACTTGTTAATTCCATTCGTTCAGTATGTGAAACGCAGTGGGAGTGATTCACTGGGGCCAGAGCTCCTGCACTGTTCTGATCCATTCATATGGGTGCAGTTAATGATGGCCTCATTACAAATTTAATCACATGTAACTTTATATACTTACTCTGTCTTCCTGAGGTGTCAACAAAAATTAAACACCAAAGAAATGATAAGACAAAGAATGAAGGAGATAAATCTTATCAGTGCCTATTTTGAAAGTGCTTAATCTTCACAGAAAGTGGTAAGAAGGGTCTCCAGAGCATACTGCTTATTACAATAAATATCAACTTCAGGTACATAGAGGCTTACTTTTACCTTTCACTGCATTTATTTATGTTTTATATATATATATTTTTTTCCCTTTGTTGTATTTTGTTTAGGACCATGAAGCAAGATGCAGATACACTTGCTGTGAAGTAGCAGACATTGCAGAAAAATGATGGGTGGCCACCTACTTGGGAACAGAGAATTCCTCATTGCCACCACATAATTATTCTATTGGCTGAAACTATGAATTCAGTCTGTACAAGTGCCAATTAGCAAGATAAAAAATAAACATTATCTTAATTTATTCCTTGATTATTATTTGTCCTAATAGAATGTTTGAAGAAACACCTAGGACATCCAATTTTAGGCAAAGAAAATCCTTTCCTTACCACGTGTGAAGGAATGTCAGGACAAATTATTATGGAGAGTCCAACAGAAACAACATCTTAGACAGTTTATAGCTAATAGAAAGTCTTTCTTTCAGTTGACTGAAATTACATCTGGATAACTGTGACCCAAGTATAGAGTTGAGTATTTAAAGTTAGAGAATTTTAAAGGCTAAAACCACATTCTGTTATCCTCCTCTGCGGCTGCAGGAGGAGGTTTTGTGTAAGCAAGCAATTTAACAAAAGCTAAAATAAGTTAGCCAGGGCATTTTGACCTTGGAATTTTAGAATAGAATTGGATAATTTTACATAGGATTTTCCATCAAGGAGATTAAATTCTAATAAAACCTAAAATGGCCTCAGCAGGACTAGAATATAGGAAACTCTGACCTCTCTTGCCCTGTTACAAAATGACTGTTTAGATTAAGTAGCTGTAAATGAATTTCCTCAAAATATATATGAATCTTAGAAACTAGTATGGATAGGTTACTTAAGAATTTGTTTGAGTTCGGCACAGCCCCGGTTACCAGTCTCTGGTGTTCAAGAATGTTTTACAGTCATGGTGAGAACAAAGCATTCATCCCATTGAAACTTCATGGTTTTCTATATATAAGGGAAGTCGGGGATAATGGTCAGTTCTGAAGCTGTTGATCAACAAGTGACTCTTAGATTGAAAAAGCATGTCACATCTTTATATTTTAATTCTTTCTCTCACATTCCAGCTTGTAGATAATCATATCCAGGGACAGGTAAAAAGCTGTACTGTTTGCTACCCGATAACTTCCAGCTGATTTCGAAGCCACGCAGTATGAATAAACAGACACAGACTCACTCATGGACCTACAGGTATACTTGCCCCTGATGTACATCTGGTGAACAAAATCAAAGTGTTTCTGCTCAGAATCCAGATGATTTTTCAATAGTAAGTATTTTGAATATAAAGCCTAGCTCTAACTTCAAGTCACTCCAGGAGAAACAAGAGATGGTTTGCTCTGAGTCAGATGTGAGTAGCTGTGATTTGGAAACAGAGCTTCAGGCTGCTTTAAAATGGGATTCCACGTTGTATACCTTATCATATGATTTTTTCACACTTTGATACAAGGGGAGGATATATGACTATATATGCATATAGCTGTATGTAGTGCATGTTTGTGTGTTTAAGCATCAAGAATTTCTGAGTCTCAGTCCTTTACTTTATTTGAGATAAGTTCACCTATATACAGGTGAGGAGCACCTGCAAGTTTTAAAAGATTCTCCTGTCTCCTCCTTTATCGCTAATAGAAGCAATGTTAGAGACATGAGCTTACAAGCCCAGTATTCATAAATTAATGTATTTACCCAATGTGTTGGTATGTGCCGATGGTAGAAGGGTTATGACAAAACAGGAATATGCCTACTATAGATTTCTGATGAGATCTGTTGACATTCCTTGCTTTCCACTTGGTAGCAGCCAATGATCTGCTAAAAGTACACTCCAAACGTATTTCCCTATCAGTCAAAGAGATGGATGGCCATGTACAAAGGTAAGTAGTCAACGGCTATTAAAAGAACTAAAGATAATTTAGTGCTTTCTATCTAGGACATTTTTACTCTATAAATCACAGAATTCTAATAGGCCAGTTTTCATCAGCATCTTCAACAGAGGTGTGCTTTATTTCCAGGAAACTTTAGTTTGCTATGTTTAAATACTATTATGCAAATAAATACCATAGCAACATCTATTCTGTGAACTTGCCATCATGTTCTGGAACAAACACCATGTGATAGTCTTATGTTCTAGAAGTGAAAATATTCTTCTACAACTACCTTGAATAAATTTCACATAGGAAGTAGCCTAGTATGATTTGTTTTCTAAAAAAAGGACCCATAACAATAATACTGGAGTTTAATCTAATCTCCTCTTAATTTTTCTCATTTATTTTTTTCTTTTTTTCAGTTTTTCAAGACAGGGTTTCTCTGTAGCTTTGGAGCCTGTCCTGGAACTAGCTCTTGTATACCAGGCTGGCCTTGTAGTTCGCTTGCCTCTGACCCCGAACTGCTGGAATTAAAGGTGTGTGCCACCACCATCCAGCAATTTCTCTCATTTCTTGATGAGTGATATTGGAAATCTGAGTTACATCTGTTAAATATGGAGATAGATGCTTGTGAAAACTTACCATGCTAACTAAGGGACCAATTCCATACCAAATTTATTTCATGTTCTAAATGCCCAATGCACAATACAGATACAAATATACAGAGTCTCTCTTTCTCTCTATATGTGTGTGTGTGTGTGTGTGTGTGTGTGTGTGTGTGTGTGTGTGTGTGTGTGTCAGCATATGTGACCTAGCAAATGTTCATAGGTTTTATGGACAAAGTAAAATACAGCAACAAAAGAACAGATAAGTCAATTTTATTTGGAGCTGACAAGTGACTCCTCTTTATAATTGTGTGGTGTCCTGATCACACAATGTGGTCCACCTTATCACTGCCTCTACTTTTAGTCCAGAAACTTTTTAAAAATAAATCTCCATTGTCAGAATTCTTGTCATTCATTTAATACTACCAAAATATATTTTGGAAGGGTTATATTCATAGCATATGCCTTAGGACACACAATGTAATTGTTGAATAAAATAGTGACTGTGATTTGTTTTATTCTTGTAATTAGTATTTGCTCCTACAATAGCCATACATATTAGTTCATGATTTAAATTAAAAGAAGACTCAAGTGTGTTACCTAGGTAAAAATCTGGGATGTTACAAAGCAGATGTTAATTCATGTGTTCAAAACCCCTCCAATCTTCAGTGTGTCAAGGAAGGGCAGGTATTTTTTTTTTGCATATGTCAATGTAGACTGACCAAGGTAGTATTAAATGGCAATAAAATATATATTCAAGACATCTCTACAATGGAAACAGCTCAAAATTCAGTCTTAACTCCACTGAAATCAAGAACAATGAAGTTTTAAGAGCTAGGATCTCTCTTTACTAACTGCTGTTACTAGAGAGAAATAGAAACTTCTTTCTGAAGGTTGTTAGTTTACAACTTGTGGCAATGTGCACTTTGGAAACTGGGCTCCTACCTGCCTCCAGAAACTGAAAACTAGGACATTACTTTCTTTGAGGATCATATTTCAAAGTGATAGTACTCCAACCTTGACAAAGACACTTCTGGATAATAAAACTGGAAAACGCCTTTTAAAAAGATCAATGTCCAAAAAGGCAAGGGAAGGGTTACATAATGGTGTGTGTCCTAAAGCGAATGTCCTAGGGAAAATATACAGTCAATAGGCAGAAGGACTCTCATTCACAGCCAAGCATAGAACTATACAGTCATTTTTCCCAATGAGGATTCTCTGCACTGATTTTCTACCTTTTCTCCATTGTCGGTCATGTCTTTCTCTAGATCCTTGCTTTCCACTTTGCAATCTTATCATTGGTAAAAGGACAGTAAAAGTAAAAATAGGAGATTTGCATGAACATAATCATTATTGGTAGTTCGCTATTACAAATGATCTTGTCTACTGTCTTCTTAGTATCCACCGGGCTTTCTAACAGCAATTATTGTGGTTGTTAATTCTGAAATTATTTCCTTCAAGAATTCTACTGTTCTACAAAGATCCAAGCTATGAAAAAGTATTTCCCAAATATGTGTTATCTATTTTTGTTTAGTGAAACTTTTTCTTCCTTTTGATTGTATGTGCTTGTTTGTTAGTTTGTTTGTTCGTTTTCTGTGTTTGTATGTGTGTGTGTCTTTGTATGTATGTGTGTGTATGTTTGTATTTATGTGTGTGTTTGTATTTATATGTGTGTGTTTGTGTGTGTGTATAGATGGATATATGGTTGTTCATAGGCATTTAACTCTTTCTTAATTGGAGAGTTGAAGTAAAAGTGAAGCAAGCATTGAAAAAATAATTCCCAGAGGCATCCTCCCATTGTATCAACTGAGTCTCTGTTTCTTCTCTTTCCCCTTCTTTCTGTCTCCCTCTTTTTATAATCATATCTAATCACATCTGCCTTGTTCCAGTTGTTCCTAAGATACGCTGTTAGAGAAAGCAAAGTTGAAAGAAACTAGCCTGATCTGGAAGCATTTCACATACCACAGTATTCTTGTAGCAAATAATGTGTATGTTATTAACGTGTAAATGCACCTTAGAAGACAGGTGTTTGAAGAATAGACACCATTATATGAACATGATTGGTGAACTGAACTTTAAATCTACCAAAATATATTAGAACAAGGAGCAAATGCATACATAGCAGGGAATTGGAATTGAGGTTTTGGTTTATCAGGAGTAGAAAGAGTCATCATAACACACGCATCAAGTTGCAATCACAGAAATACTCATGAGAAAAAGAAGCTAATACATCCTAGAGCTTTGGAGTGAAGAAGGCTATGCCACAAGAATCAGGAGCAGATGGAACATGTCTAGACAAAGCAAATATCCACCTTCAAGTCTGTTTTGTTGTTACTGTTCTTTGTTGGTTTTTTGCTTGCTTTCCATATCATAGTATTTACTTACAAAATTAAAATGTCAGTATAAGCATATAGGCTATTGATAGAATATCTAAACTTTCTATGCACAGTAAAGAAATAGCTACGTATTAATGGGATTTTAGTGTTTCAAGAATTTTTAGGTACTATGTGTTTTTGGAAATTCAGTGAGGGTGTTATGGGTATTGAATTCTGTTAAGAAGTGAGCACTGCAGCCTCTTGACTGACAGTAGAAGTCAACCTCAGTGCAGCCTCACTGCCCAGGATTACACCGCCTCTGTACATGAGAGACAGTTATCACTATCACATTTTGATTTTATTTGCCCAAAGAGATGAAGAAATATGACATAGTTCTCACATGTTCCAGTAATAAAAGGAAAAAGTGTAAAGGAATAAACGTAATGACCTCAGAAATAAGCGTGACCCTTTGCTTATTGCTCAGTTTAAGTGTGATTGGGATGATCTGAAACACATGCTGAAAGTTAATATTCATCATGTGTTATTAAAATTTGAAACTTTAATGGATAGCTAGAACTCTGTCTCATTAAATGGTTGTTGGAGTGGTTCTTCTGCACACATTCAGACACAGTCATTGTTTCTCACCATGGGATATTCTGAACTGCCTCAGAATCTGGCAGCAATGAGACCATTATAAGATGTGGCCCTTTGATCTTGAGTCAAAAGTAGGAGCCAAAATAAATCTACTATTTATTCTTTTCTCAGGTTATAGCATTTCTTTATTCATTATAAGAAATATAACAAGATATTTAAGATTTCAGTGTCTTTCTAAGCATTTAGAATGAGTTAGTACAAAGTAAGCCCAAAGCATAATGATTAAATAGTGATATTAAGTGCACTCATTAAACTTCAAAGAAAACAAGCCCATAATACAGTCGACGTATTTATTGTCTTGATTTATGAAAAGTAAAATAAGTTATGCTTGGAAATATGAATTGTCTGCAATGTTAGTAATCCAAGTTGAAATTTTTGCTTACTAAGGTGTAGAGGATGTGCAAGCAATTTTTCAGTGGATATGTTTGATCTTGTGCTCTGAAATAGCATCGTTTGGGCAATCTTCAGCAACTTGTTCAATGGTATACAATCCAATTCATGTCTAATTCAAGTTTCAAAATGTTGAAGTTAATGGTGAAACTCTCCAATCTTGTGATCAAAAGAAATACTTAGGCCTGACATGGTGCTCACGTTTGTAAACCTGGTACTTAGGAGGCTCTTACTGCAGGAGAATTAGCATGATTTTGAAGCTACATTGGGCCCCATAAGTTACAGGCCAGGGTGGCCATAGATTGAAAGAAAACAAAAGCCTGTTTACTGAATATATGACTTAGGAAAAAGAGAAGCATTTAGCAACTAAAGAAGAAGTTTAATTATATTTCTATTTTGAAAAAGAAATGCGTTTCTCATATGGCCAGAGGTGATTATAAAAAGAGAATATGAGGAAGCTTCAGATTTTATAGAATAAAATACAGCATTATAATGGTATTCTGAGTTATGTTCACACTGTTTCACAGGAGGGGATTTTGTGCCTGGTACTGTAATAATGTCCAAAAGCCCATGACTCAATACGTAAGAGGCTTATGGGCAAAGCCAGTTATTGTTTCTTGGCGAATTGGTCACCTTCTCAAATCTTTTTCAAAATATTTATGTTTAACCCACCCACAAAACAGGGAATTACTTATTTACAGAATCCTTTTTTCAGTGGACAACACTCAGTGGATAGATGCATAATCGGCCAAAATAAATGCTGACGAAGAAAACTGGGGAGGGAGGGAGGGATGTACATACATTCATATTTCATTGCCCATGTGTGGAATTCTAAAAGGTAATAAAAAGTTTTAAAACTTTGAAAAAAATCTACAATTTTATTTTTATGTCCACTACTTCCTTAATTAGGATAAATCATGATGCACAGTGATGATGTGTTTGTCTCCAAACTTTATGTAGTTTCGTAGGCTGTGTAGTTCATCTATTTTCCAGTGACTTTCCTATGTCACTTCTGCTGTAAGAAATGGTCTCTGTGCTGACTGCTGCATGCATTCCTGGTGGTTTAATATACTTGCTCACACTAGCCCATACCTTTCAGCTTCATTAAATGTCCTGCCTATTGCTCTGCTTTCATGTTTTTCTCCTGATTTGTTTCTGTTTTTTAATAGAAATTGAAATAAAAATATAAATGCCTGTAAATTGTTTCTACTCTTTTTGACTATGTATTATACTATTGCCTCTATCTGTATATTTCTTACAGGAAATTACAAAGTTCAATCTTTTTCTCCTTATACAGAAAATAATCAAATAAGTACAGGTATTTCATTATGAGTTTTCAACATATACCAATTTTTTTCAGAAATTTAGAATATTTTTAATGTACAAAGAAAACTAAGAAGGATGGAAAATGATTATAGATATAAAGAAAAGAGGAGAAAAAAGAGATAAAGAAGAAGAAACGTGTTAGTATTTTTTTTCTGTCCTTTTTGTCTTTTGGCTATTGTAAAGTTCATAAGCCACATCCATCTCTTCCACAGCCTTCTGCATTTCAACCTCACCAAACATCCAAGAACACTAAAGAGGTTAGCTATAACTGTTGTGACTTGTCTACTCTGAAGAAAGCTCTATTTGAAAGGTGAAATTAGATCATATATCATGTTAGTGTTTGGGGAAAGGTACCCTGCCTGCTAGCCAAGCTTCTCAGGAAAAGTGCAGGATGACTGATGACCTGGCCCTGGGTGTGAGGCAAGAAATCTGCCCCCCTTCATTCCACTCACCGTTTATAATCATTGCAACTTCCTTCAATCATTTCCCTCTGACTTTATGAGCTGCTAGCTTTCCAAAAGGACATGCTTGATTCCTTCCAAGAACCCGGTGTTTTGGCATTGTTTGCTGGCCTTGCTTCCAATAACTCAGCCAAACAGGGGGAAACATATTCAACTGGGTGTGGTGACTTACACTAAGATGCTTGGGGTGTCATTTTTTTTGATGGAGTTTAAAGCTAACCACTAAGTTACATGATATTAGAGATGGCTTCGGGTTGTTCTGTGCTGATGTTCACTTCAAGTGGAACTTCACATAAGGTTTTACATTTTCTGGAGAACATGAGTCTTTGCAATCACAAAGCTTGTCCCCAGTAACCTGTTCTGTCTATCAAGAACATCCCTCCTAGACCTACTGCAACAGTACTAACAGCTGGGAACCAAGTATTCAAATGCATGAATCGATGGGGAATATCCTCAATCCTTCCTTTATTTCTTCTTTCTTCTCTCCTGCTCTTCCTCCTCATATAAGAGCTATATAGTGTTAGTGTCCCAATTAACTTTGTCATCTTCACACAGCCTAGATTTATTTGAAAGCAAAGCCATGATTGGGGGAAGGTATATATCAGACACACCCCCTACAAGGAATTGCTATGACTGTTAATTGACTCAGAAGTGCTTATTCATGGTAGGCAGCACCAATCCTTTGTAGGTGATCCTGAACTATATAACAATGATAACTAAGCATAAACCTGTGAGTAAGCAAGTCAAGAATAAACCAGCAAGCAATATCCCTCTATGATATCAGCCTCCAGACACTTGCTTTGAGATTCTTCCTTGACTTTATTGTGACCTGGAAGTAAAGTGAAATAAGCCCTCTCCTTTCCCAAGTTGTTGGTTGTTACAGGAAGGGAATAGGGATAGAATATCTTGATACAACGTATGTGTGTAGATATGCTAATGGCATTCATGTCTTATATATGAATATATTACTTTCAAAACTGTGCATACTTGAATATATACATGCTGGTATATAAACACACATGAGTCTTTAAAACCACAAAGCTTGTCCCCAGTAACATGTTTTCTCTATCAAGGACATACCTCCTAGACC
Organism: Microtus ochrogaster; assembly: GCF_000317375.1. Lineage (NCBI taxonomy): Eukaryota > Metazoa > Chordata > Mammalia > Rodentia > Cricetidae > Microtus > Microtus ochrogaster. The sequence goes on along the minus strand of NC_022015.1, from coordinate 78,728,535 downwards.
TACTAAAACAGTAGGTCTGTAACAAAATTTACAATAATTACTTTAAACTAGGTATTTTAACCAAAACTCAATGAATTATTCATAGTACTGAGTATTACTGAAGTTTACAGTTCCAAGACTAAGCTCCAGTAGATTTAATCTAATAATGCTACATTTCCTGGTTCACAACTGGTCAAGTCTTTGTTGTGTCTTCACACAGGGGGAAGAGGAAAGAGCTCTTCTGAAGCATTTCTTACAAAGGTATAAATGTCAATCATGAAGGATTTGCCTTCATTTCCAGGCACCTCCCTGAAGTCATCTCTAATTGTTATATTAGACATTTGACTTCACCAGGACCCAAAGCATGCAACATATTTTCACAAGTAAATCAGTGAAATAAATTTAAAAATGAATGTGCGCAATTCACCTGCCATCACAGGAGTAACTATTACCAAATTTGACTGCCAACAGAAAAGTTCAAGCCTCATTAAAAGAATTTGGCAGTGTTCTTTCTGTTTCTATTGTGTGGAACAATTTGAGTAGTATTGGTATTTATTAGTTCTTCTGGGTTTGTTTATTTATTTAGGACAATTAGAAATCGTG
>NC_022015.1:78713359-78727307 GCF_000317375.1 Microtus ochrogaster | reverse complement strand
GGAACTAGCTCTTGTAGACCAGGCTGGTCTCGAACTCACAGAGATCCGCCTGCCTCTGCCCCTCGAGTGCTGGGATGAAAGGCGTGCGCCACCACTGCCCAGCGCTCCAGCTTTTTTATGTAGGGATTTAATGCTATGAACTTTGCTCTTAACACTGCTTTCATTGTGTCCCATAATTTTGGGTATATTGTGTGGTCATTTTCATTGAATTTTAGGAAGTCTTTAATTTCTTCCTTTATTTTTCTTTTACCCATTGATGATTCAGGTGAACATTGTTTAATTTCCATGTATTGTGGACTTTCTGGAATTAGTGTTGCTGTTTAATTCTAGTTTTAAGCAGTGGTGATCTGAAAAGATGCATGAGGTTTTTCCAATATTTTTGAATCTTTTGATGCTTGTTTTATTACCTAGTGTGTGGTCAGTTTTCGAGAAGGTACCATGAGGTGCTGAGAAGAAAGTATATTCTTTTCTGTTACGATGAAATGTTCTATAGATTTCTATTAAGTTCACCTGAGTCATAACATCTATCAGTTTCCTTATTTCTCTTTTAATTTTTTTGTCTGACAGACCTCTCTAGTAATGAGAGAGGAGTGAATTCTCCCATATTAGTGTGTGGGTTTTAATGTGTGATCTAAGCATTATAAGTGTTTCTTTTACATATGAGGGTACTCTTGTATTCAGGGCACAGATATTCAGTATTGTGATTTCCTCTTGATGGATTTTTCCTGTGACTAATATTAAATGTCCTTCTTTGTCTCTTTTGATTGATTTTAGTTTAATGTCTACATGGCTACACCAGCTTGTTTCTTAGGTCCGTTTGGTTGGAAAATATTTTCCAGACCTTTTACTCTGAGGCAATGTCTGTTTTTGAGGTTGAGATGTGTTTCTTGTATGCAGCAAAAGGATGGATTCTGTTTTCTTATCTAATGTTAGCCTGTGGCTTGTTATAGGTGAGTTGAGTCCATTTATATTAAAGGATGTTAATGACCAGAGATTACTATCTCCTATTATTTTAGTTTTAGTTGTTGGTGATTTTTCCAACAACTAAATTTTTCCTATTATTTTAGTTTTGTGTATTTTTCCCTTCTTTAGGATTTGCTTTTGTGGATGTAGCCAACTTCCTTGGGTTGGAGTTTTCCTTCTAGTACTTTGTGTATGGGTGGGTTTGTGGTAAAGTATTAGTTAAATCTGGTTCTGTCTAGAATATCTTGTTTTGTCCTTCTACAGTTATGGAATGTTTTTCTGGGTATAGTAGTTTGGGCTGGCAAGTGTGGTCTCTTAATAAACGTCTGCATAATGCTTGACCAGACCTTGTCGCTTGCATTGTTTCTATTGAGAAGTCAGGTGTAATTCTGACAGATTTGCCTTTATATGTTATTTGGACAGTTCCCTTTGCAACTCTTAATATTCTTTCTTTATTCTGTATGTTTAATATTTTGGTTATTATGTGGCAGGTGACTTTTTTATCTAGTCTGGTGTTCTGAGAGCTTCTTGTATCTTAATAGGCATATCTTTCTTTAGGTTGGGAAAGTTTTCTCTTATGATTTTGTTAAATATATTTTCTGTGCTTTTGAGTTGAAATTCTCCTTCTTCTATACCTATTATGTCTAGGTTAGGTCTTTTCATGGTGTTCCATATTTTTTTGATATTTAATGTTAAGTTTTTTTTAGATTTAATGTTTTCTTTGACCAATAAGTCTATTTCCTCTATTGTATCTTCAGTGCTTGAGATTTTATCTTTCATCTCTTATATTCTACTGTGTATGCTTGCATTTGTGGTTTCTGATAATTTTCTCACAATTTTGTTTCTATAATTCCCTTGGCTTGTGTTTTCTTTATTGTCTCTATTTCAAATTTCAAGTCTTGAAAAGTTTCTTTCATGTTTTTGATTTATTTTTCTTGATTTTCTGTAAGGAACAAGACAAGGCTGTCCACTCTCACCATATCTCTTCTACATAGTGCTTGAAGTTCTAGCAATAGCAATGAGACAACGTAAGGAGATCAAGGGGATTCGAATCGGAAAGGAAGAAGTCCTAAATTTATTTTTTAGCTCATTTTCTTCTGTTTCATTTAGATTTGGTTGTTCAAGTCTTGCTATTGTAGGGCCACTAGTTTTTACTGGTGTTGTATTATTCTTTGTGGTGTTGTGTCTGTTCTTACCTTATCTACTCATTGTAGAAGGGGAAAGGTAAAGAAGGAAGGGGCGTGGAGAAAAATGTCTAGCTCAATTCAATAAAAGAAAAACAAAGACTTACAATATAATATCCTAAAATTATAAAAAAAATGCTTATCTGAGTGTTGGAATGAATAAAAATAAAAAAAATGGACTTTTTAACCCCCTAAAAAAGAAATATCCTTAAAGTATAAAAATGCAGGAAAACACACAGTCATGTTTACAAAACATATCTCAGTATTAAAGCTAAGTTGCTTTCTAAGTCATGGCCAACTAGTATATTATTAGAGAATTCAGCTTACTCCATTAATGAATCATTGTTTCTGATTTCCAAAGCCAAACACGAAGGAGCAATTATCACAAGAACCCTCTTTTCATTAAACTTTGGTTAGAAAGGCTTGACAACTCCCCACATGTAGCAACCACTTTACTAAGTGCCATGAGCTCAGGACTAATAACTGAAAAGGAATCAACTAAGAACTCTTGACCACTGTGTTTCATAAAACAGATGCTTTGAAAAGGATGGAAAAAATAAGAAGAAAATTTATTTTTCACGCAGCTAAATATTGCTGATATTTTGTATATATATAAATATATACTCCAGAACCTCAATCTACTTTCATGTCAAAGAATAAGCATTTAATTTTGTCACAGTTATTTGATTAAGTTTTATGTTTCTAATTAACTGAGTTCAAGGCATTTAAAAAATAAAAGAAGGGGCAACGGTGACTCTGTGTATGCAGTCCAGCAGCAAAACATCAGAGATTCTGCCTCAAGTATTGTAAGGACGGAACCGAGAGGTTCTCCTTTGATTTCACATATGTGTGAGTGCCTACATTCACACATCAAAACACACCACACACACACATGAACACACCAGTCAATCAATTAATCAGTGTTTGTATGCTTATAGAAAGAGAAGTAAATGGTTATTTATTTTCCAGACCCAGCTAAAATTTGAAAGAAATGTATAGGAATGCCTTCTATTCCTTTGCTTCATCAGTAATATTTTTTCCCTTATAGAAAGAAAAAAGGAAAAACCAAATGACAAACTTGCATGCAGCTGGTATTATCCCTCTGACTATAAATAAAACCAAGGTTTCTGTCTCTATTTCCTGTCATGATTGAGAAGATTTAACAGTAAAGTTAAGTTTAACTTTCTTTGCTGATTGTGGATTTGACCTATTGACTCACTTCTATTAAATTTAGTATGAAAATGGGTTATAACTCTAGAGAAGTATGTAAGATACCTAACAAATCAAGTAGCTATCATCTTAAGAGTCTGGCAGTGGTGGCACATGCCTTTAATCTTAACACTTGGTGGGAGCAGAAGCAGGCAGAGCTCAGTGAGTTCTAGGCCACTCTGGTCTACAAAGCAAATTCCAGCCAGGACTATTAGGAAGAGAAATCCTGTCTTGAAAACCAACAAAAATAAAACAAACAAACCAAAAGAAATAAATATCAGTACTGAAGTGGGTAGATAACCTGGAAGACCTCAGAAGTCATACTGGAAAAATCCCAATGGCCAGAGCTAGAATACTATTAACTGGCAACTGATACGACTTTATAGTTTTATTTATAACATATTATGCAATGGGATCATTTTATACTTTGTACATAAATAGCAATAAATTTTGAAATAAATAGCAATAAATCCAGATTAGACTTGAGATAGCTTTAGCTAAACCTTCATTCAAGAATTGTTAGAAATCACCTGAACTACCAAGGTCATGAAACATAGGGAAAACTGTAAAAAGAAATATAAATTGAAGATTATTATGTAATCATGGTACCTAAATGCAACTTGACAATGTGGGTTTCACACTAGACTAGCAGAACAATGTAAACTAGGTACGGTCAATGTACTATAGCTATAAGCTATAACATTAAACAGAGCTGGGAAAGCAATGCAAGATTTTACTAGTGTGAAATTTTTACTTATATTACCTAAAATAATTTCAAAGCGGTTCATTGAAGAAAGTGAATTCCCAAAGACACCCTTTAAAACAGTATCGTTAGTCCTTCATTAGTGTGTAAGGGAAAATGCAGGCGTGACCGTCCAGCCCTCCCACTTGGCTCACTGCACGTCTAAATAACAATAATGCACAAGATGCTCACTGAATTCTGACGTCCTATGGGTAGCGGGTATCTGACTTGTGGATGAGGACACACTCTCCATCTCTCCTCTAATGTGCTCCTTTCACACAGAAACCTTGGACATATGAGTGCTCACTATCTAATCTGAGGTAATGTGCTACCCAGTAACAATCAATAGGTTTCCACTGTATAAGCAGTTGAACACAGGCAATAAAGTAGAAGCTGTTCTGTGAAACTGTTCCCCGAAACTGTCTTCAGAGTGGTTTATCTGGGCACCCTCCACCAATCCACAGGCATTGTCGTCTTGTCAGTGGACACCCAAGTAACGAGGGCATTAGTGTTATTTACTTGTTTGTTTGTTTAGCGAGACCTTACTGTGACAGAGTTTTGTTTTGTTTTGAAGATGTTCATTTCTTTTCTTTTTTTTCTTTATTTTTTTGTTGAAAAAAATTTCCGCCTCCTCCCTGCCTCCCATTTCCCTTCCCCTCCTGCCACTCCTCTCCCCCTCCCCCACTCCTCTCCACCTCCCCCCACTCCATTCCCCTCCCTCTCGAGTCTGAAGAGCAGTTCAGATTCCTTGCCCTGTGGGAAGTCCAAGGTCCTCCCCACCTCCATCAAGAGAAACAAGAAAAAGCAAAGATGTTCATTGCTACGATAAAAAGCGACAGGAACTGCAACTTCTCGGGGTCATTTTCTGGCTGTGGTGTCAAGGCAGCTTGTTGGTCCAATACAAACAGTTTGGAGGTATTTCCTCCAATTCGAGGTTTTTTTTTGTTTGTTTGTTTGTTCGTTTTTTTTTAAGAAATCTTTGTTCCCTAAGTGGAAACATGTGGCAAAGATAGTGATTTGATTCTGTATTTACAAAACAAACTTCTCCTTAAAATAGAGTTTGTGTCACGTGCATTTTGCCGTGTGCATTCTTTGTGAGAAGTGCTTTAAAGGGTCTCTTAACCATAGCACCACTGACATAGAGGGCCCTCATTACTATGCTCTGGGAGGCAACCCTTCCGTTGTGGATGCTGTTTTGCATTTTTATTGTTTTTCTCTACAGTTTTGAGAACTTAAAATACCTAGAGATAGCTAAACATCACAGAAGTAAAATTTCCCTAATATAAAGGATCACTAGTCAAAAATAATGTGTAACATTGTATTGATTTTCATTGTTACAAAAAAAAAATGAAGAGAGATTTGGATAAGAGTTCTTCAAAACTAAGAAATTGCACTGGCAAGAATAATTGGAAAGGTAATTTTTAATAGCAAAACCTCTGTCTACATTATGATTTTTATATTTCAGGAGCTTGCACATAGCCAATAACCAAGATATTCGTTTATGTATTAATAAATAAATAAATGTCAATTTCTTTAGGTTGTGAATGACATTTGGCAATCATCTTCATATTCCTTCTGAAACATGTTCTGTGAGATGAAAAATAAACTTGTTATATTTCATATTTGAGTTTTGCCCCAGAACACTGATCAAATTTTTATTCAAAACAATATTTTATCTCACAATACGTTCTCATTTCATTAGGGTAGAATTCTCCAACCCCTTGTTCAACGTCACAGTGTGCTTGGCAGAAAAACAAGTGCTGAAGAGAGGACATTTAATTGTGGAAGTGCAGAAGTGAATACCTAACAATGTCCAAACGTGAACGCAATGAGCTCCATACTATTGCAATTGTGTTGGAACCGATTAATGGATACAGAGCTTGGCCCCTGTAATGGCGAACTGAGTATCAGGGGTGAATTACATATTAAGTTTTCCAGTTGTGTCCTTGATTTTTTAGAAATCCATTGAAATTGAGTGCTATTTTCCCTAATATTTACAGTTTGTTTTACAAAATCTATACTAATATGTATAGAGAATTTCTCAAGAAAAGTATTTTTAGACTAGAGAGAGCGTGAAATATTATATTGGGGCTATGAGAGGAACCTGTTATGATGATGTGAATGTAGAGAGGTTTCTTCCCTTCATTCTCCTTCCTGATGTGCCTCTCAGACTGTTCTCCTGGAAACACACACACACACACACACACACACACACACACGTATATATTGATATAGATAGATGAAAAACACTTTTTTTTTTGTTTTACGAGACAGGGTTTCTCTGTTTAACAGCCCTGGCTGTCCTGAAACTAGCTCTGTAGACCAGGCTGACCTTGAACTCACAGAGATTCACCTGCCTCTGCTTCCCAAGTGTGGGGATTAAAGGCGTGCAACGCAGCTGAAGAACATTTCTAAATGAGAACTAGCACAAGATTGCAGGGAGGAACAAGTCCTATAATCCAGCTATAATCCATACAATTTAAGTTGTGCAATGTCTTGAAGTATCAACCTAATTGGCATGCAGATGCTATGTGTTATTCCGTGTATATTCTCTGCTTTAAGGGCACATTAACAATACCAAACAATAGCAAGCCCTGCAGTTGTCTTTAGGCTCTCTGTATCTAGCAGCATCTTTTCATCAGACAAAGCATCACCAGCTGATAGTCCTTTTTATTTTTTTCCCGGTGGAGATATTCTGCTATGAAAGCACTATCGCTTGTCACCACCGAAGATCATCTTGGTTTTAAAAATAGCACATGCTGAGGTTGTGTTAATCTTCCTGGAAATGATTGTGTCTCATTTTGGTATTGGCCTAATCACTTAATCTTTAATGCACATATTGCTCTGCAAAGCATAATATGCTGTTTCTATTTTTCCTTAATTTAAAAAATATCAGTTTTTGAGGGGAGACGGAAACAATCAGTAGAAAGTAACAAAAGCAGCTTTCTGAAAGATCTGCAACAGAAAGGCAGTAGTCAAATGCAAAAATTAGTTTACAAAGGGGCTTTCTATTAAAAGATGAGATTTACATTGAAGATAAAATAGCCACACGGTTCTGCAGCGTTGATCAGTCTGTGATACAGTTTGTGTTCAAGTTTGTGATGTTTGGAACTTTGTCTATTGCTGCTTTTTAGATCCCTGCACCCTGTAAGTGGAATGTGAAACTTGCAGGTCCCTGTGTTAGTAGAACTGACAACCTGAAAATGTCAAACTCAGGAGTGAGTCCTCCCTAGGTGCCAGTCAATAAGGCCAACGGAGTTCACACAGAGGAAATGCTTTACTGACACCTATAACAGTGAGCTACAAATTTGTGGTAAAGTGATAAATGGAACATGATTTGTTACATAGAAAATGTAAGTGATACAGAAATGAAGTGCTACAGTGATAAGGTTCAATTCACTTTACATTTGCTTATTTATCATGAGGGGTGGGAACATGTGCCAACGCGTACTAATGGAGGTCAGAGGATAACTTGTTTGAGTCATTTCTTCTACCATATATGTTCTGGATCATGAGCTCAGGTCTCTGTGTTTGGTGGCAAGGGCCTTAACCCACGGAGACATTTCATTAGTCTTAGATCTATTTTTAACTCCTTTAATAAAAATGTGACGAAAAAAAAAACATGCTTCTCACCCCGGCTGTATCTCTCAATCCTTAGAGTAGTACATGAGAAGTTTACTCAATTTGGTGACAAGTACTTTAAGCATGACCCTGCCTCTGCTTCATAAGATTCCATCCTCCTTTAGGAAAACTGTTTTGAGGGGTGGAAGCTTGAATATTGTTCTTTTTGGAAGAAATAACACTGTATATCACAAGAAGCAGTCTCTCTCTCTCTCTCTCTCTCTCTCTCTCTCTCTCTCTATCTCTCTCTCTCCCTCTCTCTCGCTCTCTCTTTCTCTCTCCTTGAATGTTGCTCTTAAGTATCATTTAACAACCACTATACCTTATTCCAATCAGTCAAAGACAACTATTTTCTATTCGTTTATAGTGACTGCTGCCAAGCATAATACTAATAGGTACTTGATTTTGAACAGAGGAAAAAAAAACTTTACTTAAGATGAAAATAACAGTAACACAGAACACAGTGCATACTTGTAGTTAAATAGCTATTGCTGAAAAAGCATTATAGCATACTAGTATCAGAGACTAAATTGCTGATGAATGGGCTGTTTTTTTGTAGCAAGAGGAAAATTGAAGGTATGAGCCTGTCCTAACACATTCATAAAAGACAGCAGCAACCCTGACAAGACCCAGACTGACATCACGTGGGAAATGTCAATGAGAACTCGGGGCAAAGAATACAAAACAGAGCGGACCTACTGTCCAGATCAATAGAGAAGCAGGTGAAATGCTGTAAGATACTAATGAAATACCACATTTAATCAACAGTTGTTATTCATGGCTCTCAGGAAATCAATTAATACTATAAATATAGTAATTACATAAAAGTGATAAAGCTACATGCTATTAGAAATAACTATTATATCACCATAAAAATTAATTGAATGGGTTAATTGCTTTATTTACACTATTTCCCTAGTAATGATATTAATTTCAAAATGCTACTGCAATTTGTTAATATTCTGATGCTATACTCTATCCTGACATCATATATTTCTGTATTTGGATTCTTAGAGCAGCAAGCATTAGACAGGAAGAGTTTTTAAATCAAACATCCTCAATTATAACTATGGAGTTAAAGTTATTCTAGACTACTGGTTCTCAATCTTCCTAATGCAATGACACTACAACAGTTCCTCATGTTGTAGTGTCCTCAAACCATAAACTTGTTTTTTTTGTTATTTCAATAACCATATTTTTGCTACCATTATGTATTGCAATGTAAATATATGATAAACAGGATATCTGATAAAGGATCCCAATAGGGTTGGGACCCACAGGTTGAGAATCACTTCTCTAGGTCTTCATCATCTAGTCATATCTGATTGTATAGATAGATTGAACTTTGATTACATATTTACCTACTAAAGTACTATGAGACAATGGTCTTTTATCCTGTCAATTGTATTATTTTTAATAAAATGCTAATTGGCCAGTAGCTGGGCAGGAAGTATAGGCAGGTCAACCAGGCAGGAAGTAGAGGTGGAGTGACGAGAACAAGAGCATTTTGGGAAGAGGAAAGAGTCAGTCCGCAATCATTACCCAGCCATAGAAGAAGCAAGATAACAATGCCTCATTGATGAAAGGTGCCAAGTCACATGGCTAACACAGACAGGAATTATGGGCTAATATAAGTTATAAGAGTTATAAGAAGCCTGAACTAATAGGCCAACCAGTTTATAATTAATGTAGACCTCTGTGTGTTTCTTTGGGGATGAATGGCTACAGACTGGGTGGATCATAAACCTCTGCCAAAATATGACGCCAACGTGAACAGCGAAATCCACTTAAAACCTGAGAGAATTTGGGAAATAATTCTAGATAAAATAGAACAGAGGTAAGCATGGCTTCTTGGTAGCATTTTCTCAGGTAGGCTCTGTTTACTAGAGGCAAGTGCACCTCATTTAAGAGAGGCTTCCTGACTCAGCTATAGAAGCAAAGTCTTGTAGCTCTTTTAAGAGGCCCCACCAACAAACACTTAAATGGTTTTTATGAGTAGCTGGTAGCATCCTTCTTGGTGGTGGCATGGACCTTGAAACTCTATAGAGTTGTAGCAATAAACATGACTCCAGCCAAAACCTCCACCATGAGACTGGACTCAGAAAGCTAAGGAATGGGATGGATCCAGCTGTCAAAGCCATGGCTTTAATCCTAGCCATATTGCTTAACAAATGAAAGACTAATATGGTCAGAAAAAGAAAGGTATACAGTAAAGATAGATTCAAAGATGAAAAAAAACCTCTAAACAGTTTACAGTATGTTTAAAAATAGGTGTAGGCTTGGGAGACAAAAGAAAAAGGATGAAGTCCTTAAAATAAAAAAGAAAGAGAGTAGTTGCATGTGGTGGCACACAGCTTTAATCCCAACACTTGGAAGGCAGAGGCAGGCAGATCTCTGTGAGCTTAAGGACAACCTGGTCTACAGAGTGAGTGCCAGGACAGCCAAACATACAAAGAGAAACCTAGTATCAAAAAGTCAAAAATTAAAAGTAATAATAAAAGAATTAGAATTTAAAATAAAGCCATGTAAGGATTGAAACCACACAGAGAATTTGGATACTGGATGTTTTATGCTCACTTTGAATTATTTGATGGCTGAGGAAGGAATGAGAGCCGCTAAAAGACATTTGATTATAAACGTTGCTGAATTAATCCAACATATATATTTTAAAAATGCCTTGATTTTAAAATATAAGTCAAAATATATGTTACTTTGGAGAAGAGGTTTTGCTTTTGTTTTCTACAGGAAATGAGAGGCTGTGAATTTATTCTGGGTTGAGAAAAATCAGGTTTGATTGAAGAAGATCCCATGAGAAATCTCCATTAGGAGCGGATGGCCCAGATGATGTCTGAGTTCTACATGCAGAACTGATTCAAGACTGCTGCCTGAGATGATCAGGCCTCACAGCATACTGCAGTCAGGACTTGATCATACTTCTCAATCTTCTTTAGGTCCCCAGAAGATGATCAGTGTCCTTAATCAGCAGGAAATAGCATGGAAAACTATTCCCTCATTCCTCCCCCCAAAATGGATTATAAATATGTATCTATTTTAGGAGTGTTGGTTACAATATGTTATGGACAATGGTCTGGACAAAAGTTAAATAAAGGATATTAGATTCTTGGCTTTTTTTTATTAAAAAAAAACGTAGGAAGTGCTGTGGGATAATGGTCTTTTATCCTGTCACTTGTATTATCTTTAATAAAATGCTGATAGCCAGTAGCTGGGCAGGAAATATAGGCAGGCAACCAGGAAGGAAGTAGAGGCAGAACAATGAGAACAGGAGAATTCTGGGGAGAGGAAAGAGTCAGTCTGCTATCGTCACCCAGCCACAGAGGAAGCAAGATGGTAATGCCTCACTGATGAAAGGTACCAAGTCACATGGCCAACACAGGCAAGAATTATGGGCTAATATGAGTTAGTTATAAGAAGCCTGAGCTCATAGGCCAACCAGTTTATAATAAATGTAGACCTCTGTGTGTTTCTTTGGGGCTGAACGGGTGTGGGACAGGGTGGGACAGAAACCTCTGCCAACACTAAAGGACATTTTTGTTTTCAAATTCTAAGAGTTAAAAAGTAAGTTACTTAATAAATTCAGGTGTAACAGTTTTGTCCAATTAATTTTTCAAGTTATTTGAAAAAACATCAAAACCAGGCTTTCATGGGACTTGCATGTCATCCTCTCCATGACTCCGGAAACATTGCACAAGAGGAAAGAATGTAAGAGAGAAGATGGGAGATGTGTAGAAAAGGGAGTCTTCTGGACTCAACATGACTACTGGACTTATGACTTAACCGTACCTGTGGATACCTGCATAAAACCTGCATAATATTATGTTCTTGAATATTTCATCATGATAAGGTGAGGGTCACATTGGCCAACCATTCCAGAAGGAGTATTGGCAGGTAATGTGTGTGAGGGGGTAGAATGTCCTCTTCTTCAATGATATAACCATTGAAATGTGGCCTTTGGTACAAGTAAAACATTTTTTTTGCTATTATTAAAAAAATTTCTCCCATCCATCTCCCTGAAATGCAAGCCTTGTCAAACTATGTAATATTTTGAATTTTATATGAAACTATTGAATCACCTTTCAAAGTGGCTGTATGATTATGCATTCCCACAAACAACAAGTGAATATCCCTGTTGCTATGTAGTCTATATTTTCACCATCACTGATGTAAGTTCCTTGAGTCTTAGTGATTATAACTAATGTTTCATGGTACATAATGGTTGTTTTCTAGTAAGAAGTGATGGTAAGAACCTTTAAAAATAGATGTCACCTATTTGTCTTTATTTGGGTGTGTTTAGTGTTTATGCACAATTCAATTGCTTTTATTTGCACTCTTATTGATGAATTCTAAGCATTCTTCCTGTATTCTGAATACTAATATTTTTATCAGTTGGGCATTTCGTAAGTATTTTCTCACATTTTTTGTCTATTTCACTTCCCTTACTTAGGATTTTTCCCTTGGATAGTGCTATTTATTTGAACGTATCAATTTAAGCTATTAGTGAGTGTAATTTCATTTTCATTTAAAGAACCTCCTCATTCTTTTACATATTGTATAACAGTTTTGTTATTAAAAATGCTCAGTTCTTTCTTATGTTTCTTGGAAGGTCTTGATATATTTTCTGTTGAAAGCTAGTTTGCTGAACATATGATCAATCATTGTTTAAAAGGATTTGTCTTCTCAAGATGTTGAATGTATCATCCCGAGCCCTCTGCTATATTATGCAATTTATCAGAAGTTAGCCTTTGATCTTAGTGAGAACTTTTATATTTATACTTGACTCATTTACTTGATATATTTATTGGATATGTAGACATGCTTTTCATTATATATTAGACGAAAAGGCAATTACGAACTAAATTCTGTCTCTCTCATTCCTTTCCCCCATCTCTTTTGGGTCTTCCAACATATTTGTATTGGTGTTCTTGGTAGTGTTCCATAGATTTTGAGTTTCTGGCCATTCCTCCTTCATGATTCTTCTTCATACTAGCTAATCTTATGGGTTCTGTATTCATGATTTCTAATTTTTTGTCATCTCAATTTTATAAAAGTTGTCTAATAAAATTGTCATCTCCAACATTATATTTTAAACTTCACGATTGCTCTTTGTTTTAAATGTAGTTCAAATCTCTATACTGATATTTCTTATTAATATGAAACTATACTCAAACCTTTAAAAATAGTGAAGATTTATATTTTAATAAATAAAGCTTGTCTGAAGGTCAGAGAATAAAACAGACCAACTGGTCAGCCTTATAGACAAGGCAGTGGTGACACATACACACATTTAATCCCAGTAGCCACACTAGTTTGCCATAGAAACCTGGCAGTGATGGTGTACACATTAAACCACAGTACTAGAGAAGAATATAAGATGGGAGGCGACAGTTCTCAGACACAATCTCATTCTGAGGATTCCTGGGGGCAGAATCGCCATTTCAGACTAAGGTAGAGGTAAGAGCCAATAGCTGGCTGTTTTGCTTTTCTGACCTTCAGGCTGAACCCCAATATTTGTCTCTGGTTTCTTAATAACCCTGCTACACATGATTATAATTTTGAAATGATTCAAATTTCTAATAATTCTGTTAGGAATTACTGTTTAAATTTACATCCAGGTGTCCTTCCTATTCTGATGACTAGGGAAATGAATAATGTTGTGATATCCTGGTTTTTTTATATTTCTATGTATTTGATTATTTCCACTGAGTTTCATGTTTTCCATTGTTGCCTTTCATCATTTAGTACTCATTAAATAAATTTAAATAGTCTAATAAATATTATGGATATAATAGGGCTATTTTCTTTTAGTTATTTGAAAATGTATCTGACAGTTTCTACTCAATTGCTAATGACTTACATATCTAGTGGTGATCACTTTGGGATGGATTTCCTCTCCAGAATATATCCCATACACTATCTTGTTTCTTTTTATGTTGTAGTCTATTTTAATTCTCCTCTTTAAAGTCAGATATCCTCATCAGGGTTTGTTGTTTCTTTCTATTAGATCAGTGAATATTCTGGACTAGTTTGATCAATGCAAGTCATATGAAGCCATCGAAGTCTCTCCTTTGTAAGCATGGTGATCAACACTCATTGAGCAGAAGGTTTCTCAAAGCAGCATATCCAGGGAGCAGGGCAGTGGTGGCATACGCCTTTAATCCCAGCACTTGGGAGGCAGAGGCAGGCGGATCTCTGGGAGTTCGAGACCAGCCTG
>NC_022015.1:78693652-78713259 GCF_000317375.1 Microtus ochrogaster | reverse complement strand
AGTTCACAGGCTGGATGGTTCAGTGGGTAAAGACTGTAGATCTCGGTGGTCGCCAAAACAAAAAAGCAGCATATCTCTTCTTGGTTGAGTCTGTGTGCGGTACGTCACAAACCCAACATTCCTGGACTAGCTTGCTTCTCTGCAAAGGTCTGAAATTCTTTTTTTGTATAAAACCTCAAGATTAGCCAGAGGCAAAACTCTGTAAAAATAAAGTCCTTCACATGTTCCTCCTGGCAAAGTGCCAAACTCTTCATCTGCTGTCCTATCGTGATCCATAGAACTTTGTCAAACACCTCGGATTATCTCTTTTCTTACATCTTCATTACAAGTTTAATATCCCACTTCTGTGTGACATAGCCTGGCCACCCACTTCCTGTAGCTGTGTTGTTAAGTCATTGCCACTGGCTGTTTTCAACAAGCACACTGTGCATAGGGATTTTTGCAATGATCTGTATCAGAGCAAACAAGAGATGTCAAATAAGACAAGCTGTGCACATGGCACTGTTCCAGGGATTTCCCAGAAAAGCCAAGCAGAGCACTGACAGTTTCCTGTGAGGACACTTTTTTTTTTTTTTTGAGGATGAGAGACTCTAACCAGACCAAATCTTTTGCTCCCTCCTAAGGTAAATCATTGTTTTGTGTTGTGTACAGCTATCAAGGGCCTAAAGTGTCTTCTTTTCTAAACTGCCTTCTGCCTACAGAAAGCAATGAGAGTAACACAAGTTAACATCACCAAACCCATCACATTTACAGAGGTCTTACTGTTTTCTTTGTCTACTTAGAATCTTAAGCTTAAAAAAAAATGTTTGATTTGACAAATCTTTCCAATGTTCTTATTATAAGTTTGGAAGTAGTGATTTTTTTGGCTGTCTTTAACTGTACTATTCTGAATGTGTTAATTTTTCATACTAGTAGGGATCAGTTTTTAGGCTTTATAATTACATGATATTTTAATACTTTGTTAAGGTAAATTTAAGTATATGTGGCATCATTTTACATAAATTTATGTACAATGTTTTTTTTTTCGATGTAGATACCAGTATAGGGAATCTCCAAAAGTTAATTGACTACAAGGACATCTTACTAGCAAGGACTTTGGTTCATTTTTATTTTGTTTCAAGTGGGAATGTTCTCTAATGTCCACAATAAGAAATGCTAGGATATTTTGCCTACTCTTAATTTGGCACCAACAAGTTGCCTAACAAAAGCCACAAATAATTAAATACAAATTTCAGGCACACTCTCAAACCCAGGTTCTTCTATATACCAAGTAAAAGTGTTCCTCTTGCGCAAGAGGTGATCTCAAGACAAGTTTAAAACCTTCTCAGCTCAATTCTACAGGTCTGGAAGGTCATTAAAGGTCAAATTTTACAATCATAGGAACCCACTCCTACTAATTGGAAGGATGAGTAAGTCGCCTGCTTTTCCAAAGGTCCAGAGTTCAATTCCCAGCAACCAATTAAAAAAAATCATTAAAATTGTAATAAATTATAAAGCTTTAATGGATATCCTTAATCTCATAAGAGGATGGTGATAATGAACACTAGAAGGTTTGCCTATATTCTCAAAGGGTAATCAACACTTGCTAATTATGTCAATTATGACTTAGGCTAATATTTATAGAATACCTACTATGTTACTGAGAATACACTCTTGGTCTGATAACATGGTTTCAAAATTAACATTTTGAAAATGGTTCTTCTTTACTTAAAGTAATGAATATGTTCAAGGTGCTCACATAAGTTGAAGTCTTTCTCGGTGCCTTGCAAGAGTCAAGAGCATGCCCACGTCCACAGGTGTTATAGATAAAACACACGCATAGAATAAGGGAAACTGTACCAGCTTGCATTACCACCAGCAATGCAGGAGTGTTTCCTTTACCTCACAACCTCTCCAGCATAAGTTGTCATCAGTGATTTTGATCTTGGCCATTCTTACAGGTGTAAGATGGAATCTCAGAGTTGTTTCGATTTACATTTCTCTGATGACTAAGGATGTTGAGCATTTCCTTAAGTGTCTTTCAGCCATTTTAGATTCCTCTGTTGAGAGTTCGCTATTTATGTCTGTACTCCATTTTTTATTTGATTATTTGTTGTTTTAATTACTATTTTTTATGAGTTCTTTGTATATTTTGGAGATCAGACCTCTGTCTGATCTGGGGTTAGTGAAGATCTTCTCCCATTCTGTAGACTGTCATTTTGTGTTGCTGACCGTGTCTTTTGCTTTATAGAAGCTTTTCAGTTTCAGGATGTCCCTAAGAGATACATATATAGATCTAATCTACATGTAGAAAAAGACAAGATCTCCTGAGCATGGGGACCTTCAGAGAAAGTTGAAGGGGGAGGGGAGAGGCAGGGAGGGGAGAAGAGGAAAATGTGGAGCTCGTTAAAAATCAATAACGAAAAGAATAAGGGGGACTTTGCTACTATGTTTTAATTAGTTATTTAAACCTCTAAACCTCAAAATAATATCAAAATTATCAGGATTTTAACTGGTATACTTGGGGTGGAAATATAGTTCTTTACTTTCCAGTCTCCCCAAATCGTCACTCCAAACCTTAAGTATATTAATTTACCTTTAAAGGAGATTTTAAAAAAGAAAAAAAAATCAGTATGTTACAAACAAATTGTGCAAAATTAGTAAAACAGATTTCTAAAGAAAGTGTTTTAGAAAACAGGATGCATCTGGATGTATTGGTATATTGGTGCAGGTTAATCGCCGCTTTTAGGAAAGTGAGACATGAGGGTTACAAACAGAAGTCTTGCTTATGCTGCAAAGCGAGTTCAGGCTATGTCTGGATGACTTAACATGACCTGTTTAAAATGGGGAGTAATACGGCTAGCAAGACAGCTCAGTACAGAGTACTTGTCACAAAAGGAGGAAGACATGAGTTCAGATCTGGGAACACATGCAAAGCTGGACTTTGTAGTATGCTTCTGTATTCTCTACAATCCCTGTAGTGAGAAGCAAGGTAAAAAATGGGAAAATGCCGAGACCCTCACAGGCAAGCTAGACTTGTATACACAGTGGTGAACTGTGAGAGACCCTGTTTCAGTCAAGGTAGAAGGTGAGAATCAACACTTGACTTTGATCTCTGGCCTCCATGTGTGCCATGCACATGAATGCATATTCACACAGGGATGCTTGCTCATATATACACATACACATACAAGCACAGACTTTATAAAAACATACAAAAATGTAAGTATATATATTAAGAAAGCAATGAAGTCCTACAGAGATAGCATTGATGTTTTACATTTCCACAATCATGTGAGAACCTGTAAGGATGATCATTCATACCACCATGAAAAACAAATGAAAGATAATTCTGTGTGTTAGTAAAGCATGGGGTTTGCTTCAGTAATAAACTGCTATAATACAATGATACAAGACAAATATTCTATAGTCTTTTGAAAGTTTTAGTATCATTTACTTCAGCAATACCTCTAAGATCAATCTGGTATCATCATTAACCTCTCTTTAAAAAAGAGACAGTTCTGGTGCACACATTTAATCCCAGCACTCAGGAGGCAGAAGAAGGCAAATCTCTGGGATTTTGAGGCCAACCTGGTCTACAAGAGCTAGTTCCAGGACAGGAACCAAAGCTACAGAGAAACCCTGTCTCAAAAAAAAAAAAAAAAAAAAAGAAGAAGAAAGAAAAGAAAAGAAAAGAAAACTGAGGCAGCTGAGAACAAAGAGAATTCTCTGTATGAAACCAGTTATAACTGATAATCCCGGATCCTATTTCAAAGGTCCTAGCATTGAACTAGCTTCTCCTTGGTCAGTCTAGAACTCTGACCTCCAGTTCTTTTTTTGCCAGTGACTCAAGATGGAGGCTTTAAGCTGCAAACACTTGATTGTGCTTTCTGACTTTCTCACCCTTAATGAGTTGTTGTTTTGACAAATGCTACAACAATAGGGTAGAAAAGCAAGACATTAGAATATTGTTTTAGTTTTAACTAACATATGATAATTATATATACTTAAAGGGTACAGTATTGAATGCAAACTTGAATTCAATATGTAATGCTTAAATGAGGTAATTAAAGTATATTTTTCAGCATTAACCTCAGTTGAAAAGAAAATACTTGACAATCAATTTTTAATGTGGTGGTTTTATATTCAAGTTTTTATTTTTTGTCTTATTACCATAGCTTTTTTGTCATGTGCTTTCTTATCATATATGCTGAGTCCTTAGGATATCAGTAGATATTGCTTATAAAAAGATTTCCCACATTAATCTTTTCTAGCTCCTACATAAGTTGATGTAGAGCAAAATTCTTCATATTGAACTTATTCTCTTTCATTGTGACTCTTCAATAAACACTGTAGCATATGCATTTTAGCTGAACTCCCTTAACTCACAAAGTCCATTTTAAGACCTTTTTCGGCCAGTCTTATTCAGAGCTCACAGTTCTTTTGACAATACTGAGTTTGCATTTCAATGATTACCAACTAATGATACATAATTCCCAGGGATCTTTCTCAGAAAGCCACAGTTATTCTCTGTGTTGAAAAAAAGCAGCCCACCCCAGGAAAGCTGTTTATGTGATTGGCAAAACTTGTTTTATGTCTCAACTCCTATCCTTGCTTAACAGATACGTAGGTCGTTCAAACTATACTTGATGGTAGTCAGCACTCCTCCTCTGGCCAGTCCAATTACATAACAAAGCAGTATTTCACAAAGATTTCCCTGATGAGAGCTTTTTAGAGGGCCCACCCCAATATTCTTTCAGGGTCGAGAAAAAATCTACAGCCAGCAGAAGGCTAGGTTTCTGAGGGTTAGAAATTAATCTCTTACTCAGTAACTCTTCATGTCAGTTTCTTTATTGTTCTCTCTCTTCTCATTCTCCTGTCCTACTTCTGATTCCTCCTAGCTTCTTAGTCTTCTATTCTAAAATCTCTTTCTTTCCAAAGAGACTTAAAGTGATAAAGAAAATATAAGAGTTACCTCTCATTGGTCAAAAGCACATTCCTAGAGCAAGCATTAAGGAGTTGAGCTGTTTACCATGGCAACACAAGGGTTCAAGGTTATAGAACTAAAACCATGACCAGAGGGTGTGGGCTTCAGTGCCCAGTGAGATTAGCTTTGAGAAACAGGTCTTCAGTTAAAAGCCTGGCAAGCAAAATCTTGGCATGTTATTCTTGGGGTGCTTTGTGTAGTGACATTGATTGGACACCTGCGGCTTTGACCTTGTGCACAGCTGTAAAGTTTTAAACTTAAGATCTATCTACAAAAAAACCTTCAGTTTTGTGTGAACTTGCTGTGAGGTAAAGGTAAGCTAACTGTGTGCAATTTGTGTTAGATTGAGGAGAAATTGTTATTTATTGATATTAGTCTGAGCAAAAAGAAATAAAACAGGCTTTTAAATATCTGAGTTTCTTCAGAGACTAAAGGAACATTACAGAATAAAAGACAGAAATGATGTAGAAGTCAGAGGATGGTGGATTTGCAGGTAAACCATGTTACCTGGGTATGACTACTGCACTCACGACTCATGGCAGCTATGGAAATCTACACAAGATCTACACGGGATTGGTTCCATTGACATTTCATTATATGCGAGCAAACAGGCACTGATAGGTTGTCCTTGATCCTGTAAATAACCTGACAACACACTAGGGCTAGATATCCTCCTTAATTTCATTGTGCTAAACACAGAAAGAAAATAAGATAGCTAAGGAACTTGTTCAGAAGGATTCCAGCAGGGGCTGAAGAAAGATAAGGGAGGATGAAATGAAATGAAAATGAAATTTATGTTCTAGCAATGCTGAAGCATGTATGCGCAGCCTGTATATGCAGTTCTTTTGAAGTTGTCTATATTGGGTTTCATGGTCTAAGTTGATGAGGACGACTAACCAGGTCTCCTCCTCAAGTGGGCACCAGATCTAATTACAGATGGCTGTGAGTCACCAAGTGGTTGCTGGGAAGTGAACTCAGGACCTATGGAAGAGCAGGCAGTGCTTTTAACCACTGAGGCATCCCTGATGATGGGGACAAAAATAACTAAAATTCACTATATATATGAAAATGTCAAACATTGATTTTAAGAAAAATATTTCCTTAGTCATAATTCTGACTAACACATGTATAGAAAAACAAACTTCTGAATACAATAGATAATTATGAATGTGGACTAAGAAGTAGTTGAGCTTTGCAGATGGGTCTTAGGCAACCTACTGATGAAGGATTGCAAGACAGGAAGAAGTTATTACTGGATTTGGGATGGAAGGAAATTATTATAATGAGGCTATAGGTGACTTGCAAACTATTCAGTTGCAGTATAAAGTAACTTTTAAAATATGCTCAGTGATTATTTGATAAGAAGAATTTAAGTAAGGCAAAGAATACTATGGGATATTTCCTAGACAAATATGTATTTTGTGACAGTACAAACATTGAATGAACATATTCATTACATAGAGAAAATTGAATTATTCATTATATATTTATACATGCAGTATATATGGATATATCATATATACTTCTCATGAATAAACTACTGAGATTTCAATTTTCTAGTCTAAATTTAAAGTACCCATGAAGTATAAATGAGGCAGGCTTTTTGAATAAAATAATAGAACTTATGTCTATATGCAGATTTTTCCAAAAAGTAAATGTCTCAAAATCAGGACTCAAGATGAGTGACATTTAAAACAGAGGGAATCCCATGTGGTCCCATAGCTAAAGGAATAGAAACAGGTGGCCAATGGCTACTGAGAGAAGAATCAGTAACTAGTAACAGTAATTAGTATTTAGTTCACATCTAAGTTATCTAATTAGAAGTTGTCAGTCCTGTCCATGTGTACATATGAGCAAAACTAAATTATCCCAGTAGGCATTTTATGCTTATATGTATACCTGCATATGTGCATGTTGTGATAGGAGCTGCAGGCCTGCCTTTCGTCCCGCCCGGCTCCCCCATAGCTAGCTTTACACCAGAAATAACAACACACAAACTGTATTCTTTTAAACACTGCTTGGCCCATTAGCTGTAGCCCTTACTGGCTAATTATCATATCCCGATCAGCTCATCTCTAATAATCTGTGTAGCACCAGTCTTACCTGGAAAGATTAAGCATGTCTGATCTGGAGGCTTGCTTCATTGCATCTGCCTGGGAGAGGGAAGCATGGCCTCTGAGCTCACTTCCTCTTCCTCCCAGCATTCTGTTCTGTTTACTCCTCCCACCTATGTTTTAACCTATGAGGCCAAGCAGTTTCTTTATTACTTAACCAATGACCTTCCTCCATCATATGCATATATGTTTACACATGGACATATATATGAATATACACATTGATATAATTAAAGATTAACACATGAGTAAGGGAAAGAGGTAAGTAAGGGATACAAGAGGAACTGGAAGAGGAGAAGTGTGAAGGTGATGTTGATGCAGTGCTTATGGATAAAGTTCTCAAAAATTATTAAGTACCTCTCAACAACTTTGACATTAAGGGTTAACAAAGGTTAAGATTTCCCTTAACATCTGAACTCACAGGGAAAGGGGTTTTAACTCCATGCTCCCCGAATCAATAACAATAGTCCTCCTAAAAGACAGTTTCTTTAAATCCTTCTCCAGGATAAATGTACAGCAACAGAAAGCTGTCAAAATCAATTCCCTAAGAAACCATTTTAGAAATTATATGAATTTATATGTAAAGTAGAAAGAGGCACTATCCTGACCATAGAGGAAAATAAGTTAGCCTATCCTTATTCTATGACATTGCAAGTTAAAAGTTGTGAACATATATATAGATAAACACCAGAAGAATAAACTTCAAAATATTAGTAATAATTACATGAAAATATACAGTTATATTTTATTTCCTTTAGAAGCTTCTAGAAATCTCATTTCTTTCTTTTTTATACAGTGAACATTAATTTCATTTGCCATTAAAATTTTGCCAGTAAATTAGCTTCATATCACCATGCCCACAGCACAGAAAATGTTGCAAGTATTTCACAGAACTGTCTTTCTTATATGATGCCTCTGGTGCTTTGGGAAAACAAACAAAAGTTCCAGAGCATGGGAGCATGAGTGTGAAAATGTGTGAGAAAGCAAAGACATTATTGCTGTTTCCTCTGCACTGGCATGTGCCTTCTCAATGGGATAATTAAAACAGTAAAAACCAAAAGGCAAAATAAGAGTTATATTTAATTAGTACCAGTTGCGATTGGGTATATTAACCCTCACCTCTGAATATGATTAGTGGTCAGGTTGGCTCTTGTTGAAACATATGTGAGACAAATTCTTGGTCACCTCGCTTACAGTGTGTTCAGTCCTAATCATATTGTTTTCTTCAGCAAACACCAGCAGGGGAATAGATTAGATCACAGTTAAATCTTTTGTACGATGCATTCTTTTAGTTATGCCTGTAAGACACTAATGAAGAGATTCAATATTATTGGCATGGCAGAATGAAAACTATTAATAAGGAGAAGGAGTTCCTTGCAGTCATTAGATCTGAGTGCACTGGGAAGAAACAGAGGCTGTCAGAGGTTGAGAAAATTTCATTATAAAGTCATTCAATTTCTACATAGATTTTTTTTGCGAGTAATTAGTATAAATAATTCTGAGTAGTTCTGAAAACCATGGATACTGACAAACATAAAAGAGTAGATGATGGGAAGCAGATGGATCATTTAATTTATTCCTCAATTACAGCTGACACATTGGGCACAAAATTCTGCAAGTCTTCTCTTTCTTTATGGTCTATTTTGCAGCTGCGTTTATTGTCACAATAAATACATTATCTCATTAATGAAACATTTCATAATTTTTATTTCAAAAAATTTACCCATACAAAAAGCTTATTCCCCAAGAGAACTCAAAAATGGAAGCATATTCACCCAACAAAGTTCAGTCAGTAATTGGGGTTCATCAGAATCCATTCTGTTACCATCCAGATATGTTGTTTTTGTCAGGGGTGCTCTTACACAGAGCCATTCCAGGAAATCCTTGTGCATTTCCTAACCAACATGCATTGTGCCTGAGCAGCAGATGACAAAGAAGTTTATTATTTTTCATTTTGTATACCTTGCAGCTACAAAAGCCAGAAACAATTGAAGAAATATTAATGGCCATCCTCTATGGTATATTTAAAGTCATAAAAGTAACATGAATTAGATTAAAAGTAGGGTTTTTCTTTATCCTGACTTGGACAGTTGAATAGCCATGCTCTAAAAGCATCTCTGCTAAAGTAGAGCAATTGGTGGGCAGGGATGTAAATGGGACGGCTACAAAAGTTTAAATCTAAAATTCATAAATCATATATGTATTGATAATGTAGTGTTTCAAGATGAATTACAAATTCATTGGTCTATGTGTTTCCACTGTTGGCAGAAATTTATTAAACTGAATGGTCTTCTGTTTGGAAATATGTACTGACTTTGCTTGACAGTATATTTCACATATTAACTCTATTTATTACTCACTGTTATGACCTTAATGCCTGGTCATTGGACCACCTTCAGCAAATAGTTATATACTTGAAAAATCCATGCAAACTACATCTTAGAAATCTTATAGATCAGGTAGAGATTTAAAAAAATACTAAATTAAAACTTGTTTTAGACATTTTCACCTGATGACTTTGGACCTTTTACAAATTTTCTCTGAACCTCATATTTCTCACCTGTAACATGAGTATAAATATGTGTATGAGAGTGTGCTGTAAGATCTACAGAAATAATCCCTATAATGAGTCTAAAAGTTCATGGTATAAGTAGTTTCCAATTTCTTTTGTCTTAAATTATGAAACATGCAAGTCCATAATCATGTAAATTTATGTGATCTCTAACACACAATAAAAATAACAAAAAAAATTTTAAACATTTTCACCCTTTGTATCTGAACATTAACTCGATGTGGAAGCATCTAGACATGAACTTTATGATGATCTGAGCCATGTGGAGTTTTTGATGATCTGAGCACTGTGAAGTCTTGGTCATCAAGGTGACAGACTTTGATGCCATAAAGAAGTGAAAGTCAAGCTAAAAGATTGCTTAGATGTGGGAATATTCAAAAGTCTGGAACCATTTTAGTTGTGACTTCTAAACTCACATGCTATGATAAATGGAGAGATACTCATAGGCACATCTAAAACATCGGAGAGAGCAGGGGAGGAAGAGACAGGCATAGAGAGAGACAGACAGACAGATGGAGAGCTGAGGGACCTAGAATCCATTCAGATCCAGAAACTGGTACTGTGTGGTTGCCAGCCTGTCTTGCCAACGGTATCTAATGCTTACTACAAAGCACAGATGAAAACTCTACAAAAGTAAAATGTGTGTAATTATTAAAGACAATGAATCTATGAATGTGAAAGGAAGCCAGGTAGGAGGGATGGGAGAGTTAGGAGGGAAAAAAGGAAGGAGGGAATAATGAAATTATAATCTCAAAATCTATTTTTTAAAAAAGAGAGAGAGAGAAGAGAGAAGTTGGCAGAGAAGGTATTTGGTCTGGCCTCTTAGTATAAAAGAATTTAAAGGGCTTCAAAATGATACTTGTGTGATGAAGGCAAATATATTATTTTTCATACAGCTTTTTATGTGACCTGTGTGTGTGTGTGTGTGTGTGTGTGTGTGTGTTTCCCCACAATCTGAAGGTCTAGTGTAAACTATATAATAAGTGTACAGAGTAAGAGGTTAAGGAATTGATAAAGAAAGAGATTAAAACTTGACATTTTAGTCTGCATCCCAAATCAAAAGAAACAAGTAAATTCTGAAGCCCCATGGGAATTCAGAGAGTTCTGGGGAGGAGTTTTAGATTCCCACAGGCCACAGCACGGTGAGTGTCCAGCCCTGTAGGCAGTTTTTCTCCATCTTTAAGCGTCAGAATCTCCAGCAACCATCTGAATTACTCTATCTTTCAAGATATTTACAGTTGAGATTACAAGAACATACATGTAGGCTCTCCATATGGTGGAGGAGTAGAGATGTTGCTGCCTTCTCAGCACTGGTGAGGAAGATAACCTCAGCTGCTTTGCGAGGGCTTCTTCACCAAGGACACTTTACTCCTCAGCAAGTAGCTAGCAAGCCTGGCGCTGTTCCCTGCAAGTCTTCTCAGCTGGTGAACGAGCTTGAGAGGAAGTCTGTGCCTTCATCTCGTCTCTGTGGGGGTGGTGTGCATAGAAGGGTGACAGCTTCAGACAGGCAAACCTGGAGAACAATTGTGAAAAAGCAGGGGTGGCTAACAGTGGTTTTCAGAGTGTGAAGAGATGTGTGGGTTCCTCTAAGATGCATGCCAATTCCCAGGTCTTTGTAGGCTGAAGGCAGAAGGGCAAGTGGGGATACATTTTCTTTTATTTCAGGCTTAACTAGCAATTGCAATAAATGTCCGCGGCAGGTGGTTGTAATTTCAACACCAGGTTTTTAAACTCAAAAGATTACATAATGGACCATCGGGTGGCAAGAAAGTAATGTTGTGTTCGTTCAACGCTGCCTCCTTCCACATACTTTCTTGCATCCCTCATCAGAGTTGAGATGCAGTTTTGATTTGTTTGTGGTTAAAGAATATGGTCCTGAAGAAATTCTTGTAAGCATTTGAATAACAGTACATAGGCATCATGTCTTATATAACTCATCACAGATGAACACTGACTACCAGCAAAGTACAAGACAATACGGTTTTCCAGAAATGCTTCCTATGGCCAAAGTAATTTAACTTGAGGAGCAAAGCAGAAAATGCCCTGCTTACTACTGTAGATATAAACCTAGTTAGTTTTTTTCTGAGATTAGTTCAAGTAAACTTTTAGATGCCTTAATTTTGCCTTTTATTATATTTCATGCAAAGAGCCCTCAGAATTCCCGGTGTGAATCGGAATTTCTGTGGGAAAGAACTAGATGCCTTTTCTCCTTTTGGTATTTTTGTACGTGATTTTCTCTCTGCTTGTAAGAAGACTTCATCTGCTCTTGCCTCAGTCAGCATTTCAGAGAGAAACACAGCAGGGACCAAGCAGAAAGACAATTCTTGTATTAGGAAAACTACTTCTTAAAGGAATCTCTAGCAGATATTAGCATGGGCTATGCCATTTTACTTCTTCAAGTACAAGCAGAAAATTAACAATTTTTGTTTGATGGGAATATCAGTGACAATGATAAGGTTATATATTTAAAACAACAGTAGAAAGTGTTTTATGAAGAAAACCATATATATACTACTGCTAGTATAAGAAGGCAGGAAAGAAATATGTAAGCATATAATGTACTCTCAAGTTTTTTTTTTACAAATGAATAATATTTGTTCAAGTAGTTTTGAAGTTGTGATGACTATTCTTGGTTGTCAACTGGACTGGCATCTGGAATTCACTCAAACCCAAGCATCTAAGTGCACCAGTGAGGGATTATTCTTGGTTGCATCATTCAAAAAGAGAAGACCCATCATCAATCCTGTTCTTTTGAGATGGAAAGTGCCATCTTAAACCTGGTCTATACCTTTTGGCAGCAGCCCCTAGAGAGCAAGGATGAAGCACTTGTTCTTTGCCTGCTTTCCTTCTCTCTTGCTGGCAAGTTCGTTTCTCCCTGGATAGCACTGACTATTTCTTCAGCATTCCAGTATATACTGAAGACCAGCTTTGACATCTATTCTTGGACTAACAACTATTGGGTTCTTGAACTTTCCAATGCAGATAGAAATTTTTTTGGATAGTTGAACCACAACCTAAAGCCACTCTAATAAACACCATATATGTATATTATATCCATATATATCAATATATATTCTATTATCTGTGTTTCCCTAAGAAAGCTGACTAATACAGAAGTGAATAGCGTGTAATCTTAATTTATATTGGAATTCAAGTAAATTATGACTGAATATATGAATTAATTCCCAAAGAGTGAGAAGAAATGAAGTGGGGCTGACAGAAAGCAGTTCTGGAATGGTGAATTATTTTGAACCCAAAGTTAATTTTAGTTTGGGTTATTTAAGAAATACAGCAAGATTGCTAGGACTAATTTATGTTACAAAAGAATGGAATCAAGCTCTTGTAGTGTAGACTAATTTGGCTTCGTTTTACCCTGTTAAATAGCAATGGCCTCTAATTACAATTTACATCATAAATTATCTTAATATTTTCTAAAGTTTTTTCAAAGTCCAAAGGAAATGCAAAAGAAAAAAACATTAAGTGACAAAATATCTTGGAGCTGTACTTAAATGTACAGAATCTTTCTATAGCATAAAAGATATTTCAGCCGGGCGGTGGTGGCGCACGCCTTTAATCCCAGCACTCGGGAGGCAGAGGCAGGCGGATCTCTGTGAGTTCGAGACCAGCCTGGTCTACAGAGCTAGTTCCAGGACAGGCTCCAAAACTACAGAGAAACCCTGCCTCGAAAAAGCAAAAAAAAAAAAAAAAAAAAAAAAAAAAAAAACACCACTGCATCATAGCATGGTGAGGTAAAGTAAAAAGATATTTCAACTTGTTTAATCTCCTAAACTCTTGTTCACTTCAATATTTGTGCATGGCTAAAGAAAAACTCATGGGGTTTGTGAAATCTGACATTTGCAATGTGCAATTTTCAGTCTTTCTTGTAAAAGTGTTATTACTTTTATGGGTAGTTAAACTGGAAAATTAGCAAAGGGTTTTCCATACAGTAACTTCCTGGAGAGAGAAGCACAAATTGTGGAAATATTCTCCAGACTATTCTCCCTGCAGTCTTCCTTTCAAAAAAAAAGAAAGAAAGAAAAGAAAAGGAAGAGTAAAGGCTCTCACTATTTGGGGGTAATTGTCTTTTCATCCTTCCTAGGAATGAAATACTTTGGCATACAACACATCAGTTAAAATATCAAACTTATAAATGGAACTTTACAAGCTTGACATTGGATGCAACTTTGCTTAAGAATGAACACACACTAAATTGGGCAGTGGTGTTGCATGCCTTTAATCCCAACACTCAGGAGGCAGAGACAGGCAGATCTTTGTGTGCTTAAGCCCAGCCTAGTTATAGAGCTGGTTCAAGGATAGCCAAAGCTAAACAGAGAAACCCTGTCTTGAAAAAAAAAAAAAAGCTGGGCAGTGGTAGAACACCAGCACTGGGGAAGTAGAAGCAGGTGGATCTTTGTGAGTTCAAGGCCAGCCTGGTCTACAAGAGCTAGTTCCAGGATAGGCTCCAAAGCTACAGAGAAACCCTTTCTCAAAAAAACAAAAGAAAAGAAAAAACAAAAATGAGTAAACAAACAAAATAACCGCATATATGCCATTTACCATATCTCTAATTTAGCCTGGGTGAATTTTAAACTGAATCAACAATGAGTAAACTAAGATTCTCCCTTATTAACTAACTATTCATGCATTGGCATATGCAAAATGATCACTAGTGGAAGTTAAAGATTGTGTGTATGTATGTGTTTGTGTGTGTGTGTGTGTGTGCATGTGTGCTATAAGAAATACCACAAGCCAAACATAGTTTCAGTTACATCATCAAAGCTCCACAGGAACTGACACTCACAAATAATCACTCCCACCTAACAAACACATAATTATCATCATGAGAAAACTCTCCCACTCATGAAGACATTTCAAACTGTGGAGAACTACTTTGAGGTATTAAAAAAATCTTCTTCAAAATAAAGAATAGTCATAGTTACCATTTCCCTAGAACATATGTGGTATCATGCAATGAGTTAAACACTTTTCAATAATTTCATATTTAAAGACACTCAGCAACAAATAAATACACGTCATAGCTTATATAAGCACTCATATGTGCCATAAGATAGAAATAGTAATTAATCCA
The DNA here is from genome assembly GCF_000317375.1 of Microtus ochrogaster. Classification (NCBI taxonomy): domain Eukaryota; kingdom Metazoa; phylum Chordata; class Mammalia; order Rodentia; family Cricetidae; genus Microtus; species Microtus ochrogaster. The sequence goes on along the minus strand of NC_022015.1, from coordinate 78,698,518 downwards.
GCATGATCATAAAAAAAATTAAAGTATCTACAAAATATATTATAGTGGATAGAGAAACTACCATAGGTTTTAGAAACAGGAAGAATAAGCTTAAGTTCAAACTACAAATTATCATATGTCTTTTTCTTAATCTAACCATGCTGCTTACTCAAAAGCTTACTCAATAAAGTTCTTTACTTCTTTGGGGGAAAATAGACAGGATGTCTTTTTTTTTTTTTTTTTTGGTTTTTTCGAGACAGGATTTCTCTGTGGTTTTTGGAGGCTGTCCTGGAACTAGCTCTTGTAGACTAGGCTGGTCTCGAACTCACAGAGATCCGCCTGCCTCTGCCTCCCGAGTGCTGGGATTAAAGGTGTCCGCCCGGAAGTCTTATCAATGCATATTGTATTTCCTTATATTAAAGCAAAAAACCTGCTCCTTAGCATAAACTTTATAATTGTTTTTGAGATAAAACACTTAATGTGTTCTGTGTGTAGTTGCTTGGCTATAGAACAGCACAGGTTCATGTGTATATCTATATCTACCTTAAAGTTATTGGAAAATTCTACCTTTGAACATATTCACTCCATTGCAGCCAGAATACAATAAATATATAAGTATAGTTTGTGTGTGTGTGAAATAATCACCTGAAATATTCTATTACTTAATCTCAAAGAGAGGTATGTACAAAGTCATTAGACTGCTTGTTGTGAAATTTGCTATGAAACATTTATTACAGACAAATAAATGTCATTTTCTGTGACTTACAGATTCCACTTTATTGTATTGTGAATCACTTGAATTCTCTTCTCCCAGTTAGAAGCAGACATCTCATCTCCTAGGCTAGCCACCTTTCTTGGGTGATAAAAATAAAAGTCATATGTGGCTGACCACCAAACAGTCTTATACAGATTTAATGTCTCCAGTTGGAACATGTGTCCACTTAGAACATGTGCTATATGAGCAGATCTGTATAGAATAAAATTAACTGAAGTACCACTAAGACCAGAGGCTCTGAGTTTCAAATCTATTTTTAAGTATCAAGTGTCAAGTCAATGCTCTTCTCTAAACTTCAGACTCCATTTCTGGGAACATAAGAGCTGCATTTAAATATGATTCCCTTTCCTGGATGATATTCAATGAGTCTATGAAAACTTATGTAAAAATACTCATGAGTAATCTCCAGAAGTGAATAACTCTCAAACTCTAAGATGATTCCAAAGCTTTTGTGAAAGAAAGCTTAAAAATAAATCCATAGTAATCAGGATGAAACTACAAAAGTTTAGAAACAAAATTTCTGGCTTTGAAAGAAATAAGCATTATTTTACAGAAAATAAGTATCTTGTAAAATAAGTTACAATTTTATATGGCCAAATGTTCTTCTGGATATTTAAATGGAGAAATTTAAAGTCTCTTTGAGAATTTCATATATATGACATCAATAATACAAAGACCTGGGTTTAGTAAACACCTACTGAATAGACACACAGATTTCCAGTGTTTGTTAAGACACCATTTAATGCACAGCTTCACACATGGCTTGTTTAGCAAAGGAGATACTTGATTTGGCCATGCTTCCCTTGCTGTTCTCCTTGGTAAAAGCATGTTGAGCAGGAAGCTTATATTAAAGATACTGTCATCTCCTTTCCATTGTACCTTTACCTTCTTCCCATTCTTTCTGTGTCAGCGCATGCCCAGGGTCCTGCACATAGAGTTTGGGAGTTTAGATTGCAGTGGGTAAGGTTGAGAGACATAAAAAGATAACTTAGGGTTGGTGACACAAGACAGAAAGTTAATTAGGTACAACACTTTGAACTCACCAAGCTAGGATAGAGAATGGAGTATTTTTTCAAAATTTGTCAAATATGAATAGAATGGACATTGTCAATGTAGTTCATGCCTGTATATATTTGTATATAGTTATTGTACTTATTGAATATGATTTTACTATGTTAAAGAATTTCCTTTTTAATTACAGAAAAATGGGGAAATATTGTATGATATTTTGATGTCAATCTGACAAATAAAGCTAACATGGAGTCGAGGGTGGAGCTAGTCATTAAGGTTTGGAGGACCATAGAGAGGTAGGAGACAGGAAATAGTAAGGTGGGGCTGAGAGAGGATCTCAGCCCTTTTGGAGGAAGGGACATTAGAAATAGGAGGTGACTGGTGGCTGCTCCTGTACTTCTATGATCTCTCATGCTCTTACCCAATACCTGACTCCTAATGTTTCATTGATAAAAAATAATAAGTTAAGGCTTCACAAATCAATGATTGTGCCATTTAAACTATGAACTAAAATGCACTTTTGTTTCGTGTCTCTTTTAACCTACTTTGAGGTTAACTGAGACCTACTGTAGAAAACAGAGGCCTAGCAGGAAAGAATGAGACAAAACAAGAGGAATAAACGGTGTAAGACAGTAAGAAGTCAGAACTGGACTGGAATGTGAAGGGTACAGGAAAGAGAAGGCAATCTCATTCTTGCCTTGAAGACGGAACTCTAGTGCCAAATTGTATGTTGCAGTCAGCTCTGATCTGAGAGGACACAGCTGAAGAACGATGCTAACGCCATGACTGCGGCTAAAAAGGATGGAAATATTCATCTCATTCATGATGTACTGTGATGTTTCATGGATAAACATAGGGCATCCTGCACCATCCTTATTAACTAGGGCTGCACACTTTAGGGCACTGTAATTGAGAAATTGCATTGATTTCTCCCACCTCTCTCTCTGTGTGGGGGTGGTGGAGGAAAGAGAGATTTTGGTGTATGCTTGCTGAGGTTTTAATCTTTTGTCCTTTCTTCCATGTTTTAGTTCAGAACCAAACTAAAAAGAAGAAGGTAAATTCTTCTTAATTTTCTAAGCATTGCAAGACTTTTAGCTGAGAAGAGCACAGAGTATTCATCTGTATAAAAGTGTGGACCATTTGGTTAACATAGAAATAAAATTGAGAAAATGATGAGCCCTTCAAGAAGTGTGCTGGAAAACGCCATGTCCTGAAGCTAGAGAACACAGCACACTCTTATTACAAAGTAATGTGTTACAAGCCAAACCAGTGACAGAGCATCTCATTGAACTCTGCCATTTCACTTAGGTGAGCTATAAGCCTGCAGTTAGTCTGCTGAGCAGGCCGAGGTTAATGTAAATGCAGTTAGATCAGGAAGTGTGCTTGTCTTCTCCCATAAAGGGCAGCAGCTCTGGGAGGCACTGAGAACATCATTAACCCTGTTACAGCCACACAGCTGAACTGTGGGCTTTGTCTTCCTTTAGTTATGTCTGGTCTCGATCAGATAGTATACTAGGAAAGGGCAGTTTCTTTTCCCAGTTTCTTGAGATCAACATATCACTTCTTTAGGGTACATGACTAGACAGTTTCAATTATTTGAATGTTACGGTTTCTATGAGAAATAGCCCACACAGTTTATGAGTTTGAGAATTTGGATGACAGATAATACTGTTTTGGAAGACTGTGAAACTTTCTGGCATGGGAACACACTGGCAGATAGCTACCGTAAGCAGGGGTCCAAAGGATTCTATAGTGCTGGCTTCCGATCTAGTTTTCTGTTTCTGGATCCACCAACAAAGATTGGGATGGGGTCTCCCAGCACCGGAAGATTTCCAGTCACCGTGCTTTCCTGCCATTGAAAGACTGTACACCCTAAAACTATGAGCCAAAATAAGCCTCTCCTGCTTCAAGTCTCTTCCCACAGGTATTTCAGCACAGCAAGGAGGAAAGCAGCTGTTGCAGAGGGAAGGGAGAAAATTAAAGGCTGTGTATATGCTATCACTCAAAGGGATTTTAACGTCAGAAATTGTGTTATTTATTTTGCCAAAGTGTTTGGAGGTACGTTTCTCTCATAGCTGACTTCTGGGAATCCTGCGGTTTTCCCTTTATTTGATCTGGGAACAAAGAGGGAAAAAGGTAGAGAGAAGAGAGAAGGGCGAGACAGGGTTTCTCTGTGGCTTTTGGAGCCTTTCCTGGAACTAGTTCTTGTAGATCAGCCTGGCCTTGAACTCCAGAGATCCCCCTGCCTCTGTGCTGGGATTAAAGGTGTGTGCCATTACCTCCTGGCCTGGATTATCACTTTTAAGTATATTTCATTTCTGAGACTACTATCTGGTTCAGTAGAAATTACAGAAATTGTGATTAGTAAATTGTTGGCCACCAGAACATGGTGTCCCATGAACTGGCTGCTTACTGTGTGGTAAATATCATTGCTTAATTGCTTTCATCTGCACACTGAGCTGAGGTGAAAAGCAAACAGTAAATTCCAAAGTGTCTTCTTTCAAATTAACGGTGACAGACTAATTTGCTTCATTACAAGGCCAAATCAGAACTCTACAATCTTCTTTTTCTTAAAATGCTAAAGGAAGAAGATCACCAAGTCAGGGGATGAAGATGTATGTCTTTGTACATTTTAAGAAATAAGATTTTACAACTTTGTGAGCAAGCTGATAAAGATACAGACTTTTTAGGCTGACATGATCCATATGCTGTCATTAATGGATTATCCAAAATTAAGCCCGGGAGCTGAAATCACTTCATAACATTCAATGAATTAACTATCTCTCAGGAAGAAGAGTGAAGTGTGCAGGGTCAGTGATGGGAGGAAACATATTTATACTTTTTCCAGTTTGTGGGGAGTCAACAGATTTATTTCTGATACTTGATGTGTCCCAGTTCCTGCACCTGGGGTATGCTGTATGAGGAAATTCAGTTTAACAAACATGTATTAGATCTTGCATGGTTTTTAAGCTTGCCATACCCAAATCAAAATGGAGAATGTAGGTATTGCCAGGCGGTGGTGGCGCACGCCTTTAATCCCAGCACTCGGGAGGCAGAGGCAGGCAGATCTCTGTGAGTTCGAGACCAGCCTGGTCTACAAG
>NC_022015.1:78675800-78693552 GCF_000317375.1 Microtus ochrogaster | reverse complement strand
AACAATTTACATTGCAGTGCAAGGTGCTGAAGAGAGAGAGAGAGAGAGAGAGAGAGAGAGAGAGAGAGAATGTAGGTATCTTCACACTCAGGGGTGAAATATTTCTCATTAATTAAGAACTCTGGGTCCAATACTGAAAACAAAAATAAGCCCCTTTCCTACGACAGTGATTTTTTTCAAGGTATATAATCACAGTGGCAGAAATTAAACACTAGAACAATGTCAGTTTAAGGACTTAAGAAACCAAACTCAAGTAGATAACACAAATTATTACTTAGAGTCTCCTCTCTTCACATTCCATCTCCTCTAATGAGTGCTGGGGTTAGAGATACACTAGCAACTGGCTTATTTCATATGAGGGTACCAACAAAGACCACACTTAGGTCTCCGGGCTGTCATGGCTAGACTTTTCACATGTTGACCTAGCCCTAAGGGCCTAAAAATATTTCTTCAAGTGAACATGTAGAACTTATTTGACATGAATAAAGAAAGATCTTATTTTATTTTATATATTTCTTATTATCCCTTAGACTCTTATTTTTTTTAATGAGAGACAAAAAGGAGGTGAATCAGGATGGGAGGGTGAGGAACTAGAAATAATAGAAAGAAAGAAAAATGTAATCAGGGTATATATTCAAAACATTCCTTGCAAAAGAGAAAGAAGTATTCCAAACATTTAGAGAATTTAATTCTTTTTAATATATATATTATTACATTTATCTTTAATAAATATTTATATGCTTATTATATATATTTTGTTTCTCAGGACAGGATGTCTCTGTGTTGTTCTGACTGTCCTTGAGCTTTCTCTATAGATGAGGCTGGCATAGAACTTATAGATATCTGCCTGCCTTTGCCTCCACAAGTGCCGGGATTAAAGACATGCACCACTACTGCCTCGCTACTTTTTAATATTTTCTAAAAAGAAATTTTTATTTAAAAATCTATAACATACAATATATTTTATCATGTTTTTCTCTTTCTCTATATTAATCATAGCATAAAACTGCTTTGGGAAATAATATTAGTAAAATTACATTAGTATATAAATTAAGTTATAGTTTTAAAAATATAGTTAAGAGTTAACATGACAGGATAATTAAACAGCACCTGTACAATACTGAAGACATCATAGATGCTAGCTAAATATTTATAAGATGATAAATGCAGTAATGAATATAAATTTCTTTTATAGGCTAAGAAATTTTTAGTTTGATATAAAATTTCATTGGACACTGACAACAATCTTCGTGATCCTATCTTGAGATTTTTATGTAATATATTGAATCTATTTTTTTTTTTTTTGGTTTTTCGAGACAGGGTTTCTCTGTGGTTTTGGAGCCTATCCTGGAACTAGCTCTTGTAGACCAGGCTGGTCTTGAACTCACAAAGATCCGCCTGCCTCTGCCTCCCGAGTGCTGGGATTAAAGGCGTGCGCCACCATCGCCCGGCAAGATATTGAATCTAAAATACAATTTTATAAAGAACACAGAGAAAGGGAAAACTTCTGTTTTAACATTATATATTTCATATTAAATATTAAAATATTTAATCTTATATTAAAATGATAATTCTTGCCCTAAATGGGAAACTTACACCCACTTGCACCAAGGTTCAGGGAAGATTGTATAAAAGGCTCTGGAAAGAATGTTAAGAGCCAGAAGATGGGGAGAGGTGCTGTGAAATGTGGTCCTTGAACATGACAAAGATATTTACGCCCATAAACCTGCAACATTGGGAACAGTCTGCAAAAGGGCCACACAAGATCAAGCTAATCAAAGCTCAATGGTGCGTGAAGTAGATGATCTCCAGGTCCCAGTCCTCACTGACGTGCTGGTAGTCGTTGAAGGAGGGAAGAGGGACTCACTCTATTTGGAGGACGCAGCTACTGGTAGAATTTCTATTAAATGTTCCACAGCCATGCATGTATGAGCAGACAAACAAGAGTGGATAATTAAAAACATATGAAGTTGTGACACTCAGCTGGATGTGATAGGATAGGGGGACAAGATAGGAATGAGAGTGGGAGAAATGGGTGGTTGTGAGTATAGTTCACTATATATACATATATATGTGAATTCCTCAAGAATAAATAAAAATGATTTTAAGAGTTATATACCTTCAGCAGTTTCTCCCACTTTATTACAATTTTGAATAAATAGCCACGTGGATATACTTCGTGAGTAATATCTATGGCCTGTTCCTAAAAACATTATGTATAATAGCAAAGAAATTTCTTCTTTGATTCAAAATGCTTGTTAGATTGTTCATTTTATAAAATTTTTTTATAAAGGAATCATTTCTTACTTCTATGTTCCCTAAAAGAATGAATTTTATAAGAATCTAAGGTTCTCCAGGTGAGATATAATCTTAAAATAAATATTGCAAAACTCTGGCTTTATTAACTCTGATTTTAGAATTTAAGAAAAAAGGAAGGCAGGCTTCCATGGAGGTGATTCAGAATCACTTTCATTTCAGTAATACCTGCTCAGCTACTCACATAAAAGAAATTAGTCTTGTTTGTGGTAACATGCAGTACATAACAGAAAATCTTGTTAAGATTGACTTTAAAGTAATACAGTATGGTTGCTTACATGGCAAAAATAGCAGAAAAAGTATTCAGCTCATATTTGCTCAGTTATTTATCTAGCTCATCCTCATACAATTGTTAAAGTATGAGGCAGACATATGAGTTGGAATGTTATAACTTAGGCTGGTCAGCAGATTGACTGAATAATAAGTTACTCATAATTCAAATACATTGTATTTGTCCTAGGCTGACTATAGTCCAAATAGAAGATACATTTCTCTTGCTTAATTATTATATAGAAATATTTAACAAATATTTAATTTACATTTTTCTTCCCTCACTATTCTCAATTTTTTCTAGAAAATAAGCTAGAAATATGTTTCATGCATACTGATGATGAAATATATGTTTTATGTACTGAAGCCTAAAGATGTATCCACTCCAAGCTGCCGAGTTACTCAATAAAGAGGGGAATGAACGGTTTAAGAATCAAAGAATGAGAGATGACTCAGTAAATAAGAGTGTTTTTATTCCAAGCAGAAAAGCCTGGACATGAGTTTGAATCCCTAGCTCCTATGCAAATAGCTTGGCATGCCTGCATGTAATACCTGCTTTTGGGAATAGAAGACAGGCAGATACTAGAGTTTACTGGTCAACCAGCTTAGCAGTAGAGGTAAACTGGTCCAGTGAGAGACCGTGTCCCAAGATGCTAAGTCAGAGAACAATAAAGATACCTAAACACACCTAGCCTTTGTGGTGGACTCTGAACACATAGGCACCAGAACACTCACACATATAAAACACACACACACACGCACATACACACACCACATGCTCGTAAGAGAGTGAGAGACAGAGACAGAGACAGAGACAGAGACAGAGACAGAGACAGAGAGAGCAAAGGAAATCTAAAGTGAATCTGTTCTCTGAGGAAATCTACATCCTTCAGTAGCCCCTTAGAACAACTCTCATGCACATGCTTGTAAGAGAAAAATGTTTGCAAATATGAAACTGAATATTTAGTTTTCAAATTTTCTCTAGAAGGACATTTTGGGTCATAGAATTTCTCTCTATAACAAAGGGTTAGAACATGTTTTATACTTAGGAGAATACAACTTTAATACATGTTAGTAAAACATTGTGTTAATACACTTCATGTACTGAAACACATCTCTAATGAACACATATTCAGTCTTAACAATGCATCTATTTTCATGCAAATCACAGGCTAAGTATGCCTCATATTCATGCCTATGTCATATCAACATGTATTCCAGACTGACACCTATCCTCATAGAGCACCGGCACACATGTGAATGGACACATATTTAGTGTACACTAAAGTATCTCAGATGCACAGAGTGGGTCCAGTTTTTAAGTGATGACATCTGCAACTTGTTTCTTTTTCTTCCTTCCTCACATTGATTTGGGGACCACACATGTCTTGCATGCAAGCACACATAAATGCTATAACACTGAGTGAGCCACATTTCATGAACTCTTTTCTGAATTTTAATTTTTCTGCTTTGGTGCACTTTTAGAAATGATTCTCACTCATTATTTGCCAAAGTCTACCATGGTCTGCCATGCATACCTATCATCTATCATGCAGAAGACATCAAATAAAAGGTGCAGAAGCAAAACCTTTCTGTATATATGACTTATGACTTATTTCTAAGTACATATTTGTCACTTTTCATTTGCTATGATAAAACACCATGGGCAAGGCAGCATAGAAAAAAGAAGCCCTTATTTGCCTTAGAGTTCCAGAGGGATAAAAACCTGTCATGGTGAGGAAGCCACAGGCGTTGAGGCTGGAATAGAACACTGAGGTCTCACATCTTGAACTCTAAACATGAAGCAGAGAGAACAAAATCAAACAGCCTTGAGTCTTTAAACTGAAAGCTTGAGTCCAGTGACATACTTCCCCCAAGAGAGCCATATCTCCTTAGCCTCCCAAAAAGCGTCATCAACTAGGAAACAAGTATTTAAATCTGTGAGACTACAGGGACATCTCTGTGAAACCACCACAACAAGTAAGCCTAATAGTTTGAGGCTGTGCCTTTTGAGGACACAGCAATAGGGAGAAGTATAAGAAAATGGGGGGAAATGGGGATCTTACCACCAAAGTACAGTGTTGAGACATGTAAGACTACCCTCACAGTTTAAAATCTCTGGGAAGTTCTGCAGAAGTAGATTTTATCATCTAGAAATTATTTTATGTATGCACATACTAATGTTTTAATTTTTCATGTACATTTGTATTGACTCCAAGTGTTAGTTCTTTCCATTTAAATTCAATTTCTCAAAATCTTTTCATGTTAACATGTATTGTGCACTGAACACATATGTCATCCCTGTACTATTATGCCTTTACCTTGTCTCATGTAGTCTTGTTTGCCACCTTTGTTCTCCTAGAAATGTTTGATTCTACTATTTAATATATTTCCTCCCATGTAAGTATGAAAGATGCTATAACTAAGAAGTCAGATTCTAAGAATTCTATCCAATTGTCAAAATGTCTGGAGATAGTATTCAATTATCGTACCTGCTAAGTAGAGGCATTTGAAAGACTGTTGTTTTGTTTGTTTGCATTCTAATTTGTTTATTTTATTTTATTATTTTGGATCTAAAGGCTGACTCAGTCAGTTTAGTAAGTCACAGCAGTGAATGCTTTATACTGACCTCATTTTAGCCCTTCTCTGGATGGCTAAAATATCACTTCCTTTCTGATTTTATTCAGTAGAATCAAGTGTCCCACTCTGCATACAGGAAACATCTTTCCTTTGAGTTGATGCTCAGATTGGTATCATTGAGGGAGCAGCACTTCGGTTATCTACTGATGTTTCCAGACACAGCTCTACCCCAACATTAAAGATGTGACCCATCCATAGTTGCCACCCAGGCCTTCACGGGTGAGGCTTCAAAGAGTGATTCCAATCCTTGACATTCTCAGGCTGCCTGCTTCCCCCACCTCCACCTTTCCTTCACTTACACACTCGTATGTGGGAACTTTTATTATAGTAGCTTCTTCGTGCTTTCTCCTGACTCATGTGACTGTCAGCAAGCATCTGAGGGTACAGGAAGGAAAGCGGCAGGGTTTCATCCACTAATTTTGCCCTCTGGCATTTGAGAGTTGGCTCATGTCAAAGACAAAAAGGGAAACACTGCTTCCTCTGTAAAGCAGACAGGATAACATGAGGAGCTGGTGACGAATGGAAGAGGAATGAACACTAAGTTCCTTAAATCAACTTAAATAGTGAGTAAATTAAGAACGCTGAAACTGGCTTATTTTTAATGGATAAATCAGAAGTTAAGCATGAAGGCCAGAAGCAGACTCCTTCATGCCCAGTAAACCTGGAGACGACAAAGGGATAAGTTTAGATAACCGGGGTGCTGGCAAATCAGCCACCAGGCAGACTCTAGGCCCAGTCTTCCTGCCCTTCCCTCTCAGACCACCATTACATTTTGTCTATCTTCCACGGTTGCAGTTCAAAGATAGCATGTGCAGAAGGAATGTGCCTTTGTATTTAGATTCCTGGTATAAGAAATCAGACAGTAAATGCCTGTCACAATTTTTTCATCCCCCAAACTGAAGGAAGAACACCCACCCTATAGTGTTCTTGTCAGGCCTGCATGGAGTAAGACAGTGTTTACAAAAGATGCACAGGCATACTCAAGAAATGACAGCAATTATCAAAGCAATCCAAACTGTGACAATAAGAAGCACTGCAACCTGTGGTGTTACATAATGCTGGCATGAAAGCCCGTGTGGTTTTAATTGTGTTCCTCATTTTCCACAGAAATTCTCTGTGCTGGGAATTTCTGTATACCTGTGTGCTGGGAGTTCATCTCTCTCCACACAATTAATGATGGTCATGTAGATATTTCTTGGGAGTTCATATTTTTGATAATTTTGATTAATTATTCCACAAAGAACACTTTGATTGCTAAATTTTGCTTCTTACTCTTTTTTACCATCCTCTTGCCTAGGATGTTCGCTGTAAGGATTTAATTATAGTCACTTTATAATTATTGAATTACACCATTAGTTATATCAAATCATGAAAATTATTCAATATAAATCTCACCAAGCTTCACTGGTAACCTGTGCCATCTAATCCTTCTTCTGGAGCTCTCTTGATTTTATTCCACAGAGAAGGCTTTGAACTCATAAATGGCCCCAAATTCTCCCCTGGGTGTAATCCCAAGCACCTGATAATGTCACACAGTGTCTTTTTATCACACACAGCATTGTCTGCACATGCAGGGAAACAAGAGCTAAATAATTATTTGCAGGATAGTAGAAAAGAGGTGACAGTCTCACAAACCCGATGCTGTTTGGGGACCTTATCAGGATGGAGTTCTTACCCTTAAAGTCAGACTCCATGCTAATTTCCTTTTTGCTATGGTAACATTATTAACTGCATCCTTTTAGCTTTGTATATGCTGAATGAGAATATGACTATTTCAATTTTACATTTTCAAGTAAATTTGTGCTTTATTTCTAACTAAACGATACAATGTAAGCCACTTTGTCATTACTGAACCTTAGATTTGTCATATATAAAATCTTCAAATCCAGTGGGATAACAGTAAAGCTCATCCCTCTCTGTCTCTGCCTCTGTTTCTCACTGTCTTCCTTGGCATACATACATTCGATCATATGTTACACACATATTTACTTATATGTACTTATATATACAAATGTGTATTGTGATAGCCAGTTATAGTCATTTCAAATATAATTATATACTAATTGCTTACAGGCTAAAATAAGCCCATTGATTACTTTTTTGTTAATGACAACATTATAGCTTTTTATAAAAATGAAACATGTGTGTCTAAAAAGCTGTGTGATATAATGAACATTCCTCTGAAGTCATTTTCCACACAACACAAATAGTAACTTAATCTGGGTCCACTTCAAAAGGAGAAAGCAATTATTTGTCCCATCAAATAAAAACAATTATATGTAATGAACCCATATAAAGAAACAAAATGAACCTATTAACACTTGGCAAAGACTGACAGGGTATCAGTGTGATTAAACATAAGTAAGAGAATTCCAATGACATGATGAAAGTCATCAATGCACTAACAAAAGTTGTGGCAAGTGGTCATTTCTCTGAAATAGAGATATAAGCAGGCTTCCCCTGGCCTATTTCAAGAAGGACTTTGAAGCTGTATAGGACATTACACCCTACATTTAGGGTTTCTGTGAAAAGGTAATAATGGGAAGAAGCAAGAAAAAATGGGATAACTCGCTATACTATCTACTCAATGGATCAGCAGGGCCTTGTGTGCTAACAAGTGGCTCTTTCTCAACAGGTGCATTGGACTACATAACATATGAATCAACATAGGATATCCCAGACACATGGGATAATACCTAGAAAATAACTCAGTGAATATTGAATACTGAATCTAACTGCATTTGTTTTTCATGAGCTTATACTCCAATACAAAAAAAAGGGGTAAGAAGGCAAAGGTCTGCTTTAACATAACAGGCAACCAGATCACTCACTTGCTTTAATACTGGAGACATCAAGCCTCTATTTTCTGAGTTAAGCCTTTTGATGTTTTGGGCAAGATGCACGGTGACTACACGTTACCCAAAGAATCCTGTAGGCAGCCACTACATATGTCAAATCTCTTGTTTTAAAATAAAGGAGCAGGAATAGGCTTGAATTTTCTGACCTTTGATCATGGTGGAGCAGATCCACCTCTACGGGTGATCTTGAAGTAATCACACCCTAGGTCAGGATAGCTTATCTGTGATCCCCACACTATACTCCTAACAGTCCGAACAGGGCTGTTGGAAGATCTTGCTTGTCAGAGGTCACAATTTATAGTGGCCTGGCTGCTTTTTCCAAAGCTTAATGACATTGGTTACTCTCCGCCCACCACAAAAGAGACTTCCTGCTCTCTACCTGCCCTTATCTGGAAAATGTTCCTTGGCCCAGAGGACTGATGATGTTATGTGAAAGTTGTCTCTAAGCCTAGATGTATGATCTATCTCCAGGGTGATCCTTGGTACAGTTTCCTGCCTCCCATACTGTGCATATGGTAACTAAGTCCTATACTAGGAGTTTTGCTCTAGGGCCCTGCTGCCTAATATAAGGCTTCTGCAACTTAGTGCAAATTAGGGTTTTCCCCCAGGCTCCCCCATCCTATATATTTTCTACCCTCTGGAATAAAGCTGAACTGATTCACCAAAGTCATTTTCTGGAGGGCTGTCACTATTGTACCCACAGCAGTCCCAACCCTGTTCCTGCTTCTGTTTCCTCTACCCTCATGAACCAATGTAGCCAACTATCCTGAGGAAGAAGCAGAGCCATGTGAGGCCTGCCCTTTTCTGAACAGAAACAGAAGGAGAGGATTGAGGGGAGTGAAGGAGAGGATGTAGGGAATGGGAGAAGACCAGGGAGGAGAGAACAGAGGTCAGGATATAAAATACATTTAATTTAAAAATTGGTATTTGAGTGTAGTGAAAACACAGTCATCTGTTTTAACAATAGTAACCTACCTATAGGTACCATTCAATGATGAAGTTATAAATGCTAATAATATGTTCACACATTATCTCAAATCATGTAACACACTATTCATTCTGTGGGATATCACCATGATCAAGCCAGCAAGAAGATAAGAGAGACCTTTCCTGGGAGATACAACACACACACACACACACACACACACACATACACACACACACACACACACACAATATGTGGAATATCCTTCTGTATATGTGTTGCTTTTATTAGTTAATGCATAAAGCTGTTTTGGCTAATGGCTTAGCAGGGTACAGTCAGGCAGGAAATGTGAACAGAGATATAGGTAGAAAGTAGGCAGTCAAGGAGTCAAGGAGATGCCATGTAGCTGTTGAAGAAGGCAGACATCATGTAGCTGCCCAATAAACAAAAGACAAGAAACCATGAGCCTCGTGGCAAAGTATAAAATGATAGAAATGGCTTAATTAAAGATGCAAGAGTTAGTTAATAAGAAGCGTGAGCTAATAGGCTGAGCAGTGTTGTACCTAATATAGTTTCTGATTATTCAGGTCTGGGTGGTAGGGAAAAGAACATGCAGTCTCTATTTACACATACACACAGACAGACACACACGCACAGTGACACATATCCACACACCCATACACATCTATTCAACCTAGATATGGAACCCACAATAGACTTAAGTAATGATTGCTGAAAATTCCAACCTAGCAAAGCAGCACACTTTTTTTCTTAATTTTGGTTTGGTGTAAGCTGAGGAAATGATCACACCTTTGGTATAGTTAAGGAGAAGGATTTTATTGTAGATGTTCAGAAAAAGAACAGCTGGAGGCCTCTGGAAGAGTCCAGAGCACATAGAGAGAGAAAGAAGTAGACTGAGTGTGGCCAGCAGAATGACAAGGGCGATTTGCAAGAGGATAGCAAGGTATAGAATAGAAAGAAAAAAACAGCGAGAGAAGCAGGATCTTCTCTCTCTCTCTTTCTCACACACATAGGGAGGGTGAGGGAGAGACAGACAGACACATACATACATATACACACACACAACAGAGAGAGATAGACGAGAGAGAGAGAGAGAGAGAGAGAGAGAGAGAGAGAGAGAGAGAGAGAGAGAGAGAGAGAGAAAAAACAGGTTTCTAAGGAGAATGAGTAGCCGAGAAGGAGGGGAGTCTGTAAGCTAAAGGAAATTTCTGGTAAAAAAAAAAAAAAAAAAAAAAAAAAAGGTGAGAATGGCTAGAATATTATCATATACTTTGAAATGTGCAACAGGAATTATGATCCCATAATGTGTTTTAATATGTTAATAGATAAATAACTTTTTGGTAGAGAGGGGACCCGTATCACAAGGTTCTGAGGAACTCTGAATTTTATACAACCACCAGAAATCATCCTAAAGTCGAAGTTGTTGAGCTCATTGCTGCCTTTTGGAGTTTGGGGAACTGAAGCTTCCTTTGACAGGTTTCAATAGCCATGTGTGCGAGAGGTTACTTACAGGGAAATGTGTGACAGAAATATGGCTAGCTACGTCACTGAAAAGCCTAGCCCAACATGGGTGGTAACTCATGACAACTGCATCTCTGAACCCTCTAGACAACTTGTAAACTTCTCCACAGGGTAGGGAAAATCTCTACACGGTGCCTTTGGACAAGGTGTGTCCCCCCTGGAAGTTGTTTACCACCTCTGTAAAGCTGAAGAGGAGCCTTCATGAAGTTTGCATCGTTGTTTTTCCTGCTATGTGATTTTTGTTTGGCTCCTGAAGCTTATGAGCATCCTCAACCTCCTGGACAGAATGTTTCCTTGAAAAGAAACCACTCGTATCCTAGGAACAAAAATCTTAAATGAGAAACGACCTGGAAAGGCACTCAGATATGAAACAGTGCAGAATTCGTCTCAAGAAAGCACCATCAGTACTTTCTATATTTCAAAGAGTTTTGTCAAATATATAATCACTGTTAATCATATATATTTGCATTTTCATTGCTTGTTCATTAAGCAAATACTTGTGTGGTTATGGATTTCATGGTCAGTAATGAATGAATAGTTTTAAAGTTCCTGAGACTGCATTACTTTTCCTGAGGAGGCATGAATAAACATTTGTTCACCCCAACAGATCAGTAGTAAGAGACCAAAGAAACAATTTCCCCCAACTTTAGTTTTGTAGAGTACATTTATTGAAGTTGCTTGTAACAGCATGCATGACTCAAAAGTAGCTGCAAACCAACTTGCAGGTGGTTCTACTGAAGACACCCCTCTTCTTCATTGAGGGGTCATTGTACAGACAAACCTTTTGAGTTTTATTACTTTCTGAGATTTTTCAGCTTTTAAGTTCCTGAGCCTGAAAAAAAAAATGTCTTTAGAATCTGAAGTTATTTGAGTCTCTTGTCACCCTCTAAGCAAGAATGTGTTAGCCCTGGGGAAATGGATACATAGTAAACTGCCTGTTTATATGATATTTGTTACACTTCCTAGAGTTACTACTGATCACTTTTAAGTGTACTGTCTGAGATGTTGTTATAATTTATTTCTATGTAAATTACCAAGAGGTTGTTGGAAGCTTTGTTCTTTTGTTTTACGTTGTTCCCTTTCAACAGAGATAAACATTTCTGAGTTATAATTAAAGCATTTAAAATACTTTGTCCTTTAATTTCTTAAGAACCTTCCCGTCTAGAACTTGCACTGTCCATGGATGAGCTGATCATTTTCTTCTTTCAAGCTCATTGCTCCCCAGACCTTGTCTCCTATTTTCTTAAAGTTATCGATCCTACTTTTAGGCATTCATCCCCAGAAACAAGTACAAAGAGCATTTCCAGAGAAAAGACAAAAGTGAGATCATGGTAAGGATGAAAATCCCTTTCTTTTAGCTTTACAATTGCTTGGGATTTTGGCTGAAGTATAAATACATTTTCAATTATTCCATGTATAATATCTTCAGAAATACTAACATCCTCTTCTTATCATCTAGAGACAGTATTGAGAAATTTGATAACATTATGATCTCCAAGGATTTTAACCACTGTCAAAACTAGTACAGTCTTTGTTTTATCCTAGTATTGTGAAATACTCCAAAACATTCTTCTGTTTTTCATACTGTGTCCATTCATTGTATGGATAAGTTAACAACAAAATATTTTACTCTTGAGACTAGAGTCATTGAGTGTTTAGATGCTGGCACAACATAGCAAAAGTCCTGATTACCATTGTGCTCATGGGAAGTAAATGTCTCTGAATTAGCACTGCCCATTGCTTCTTTGGGGTTCTCAATACACTAGTTGACATAATTCCTGAATACATTATGTCACTCCTCTTCACTACATATGGTGCTCAGTCCAAAATTAATACTTTCATTTTTTTTTTCAAATTCTCACTAATTTTGCTTATTCTCATTCAAATCCTGTTAGTCATCACAGCTGAGCTCATAACATTCAGGACAGCTTCTTTACAGCTTCTTCCTGTCATTATCACACACAGGACTTTGTGCTCAGTAACATTAAACTTAGTAGCATAGGCATGGAGAGCAACAATTTTTCAGCTTTTCTTCAGTCTCTGTACTTACATGTCATCTTCTATTGGCCTGTCTCTGACCTCCTCTTCTTTTCCACTTCCCTCTCTTCCACCCACTCATCCCATCTTCACATTAAGACTTTTTCTTAAGCATCCTAAAACTAGCAGTGCTAGTGGGATTGCCAAGAACCATAATATATTTAACTTTATAGTTAGTGTTTTTCAAACCCTTTGGCCTGCGCACTTCCTGTGATATTGCATTTCCAGTATAAAATATACACGTTTTCTTGTAGGGTATGTTATAAGCTTCTGTAAGCTATAATCAATCATCAATCAATCAATCAATCAAGAAGTTTAAATTTACAAAACTAGACTACTTTCTCATGATGATTGAAATGAAGCCATGGGAAAGAACTGGAGTTAATTTTGTTCTCATTGAGCTGCAAATGTTGTTATTGTCCCTCTAGCACAGTACATATGCTCTAAACCACATCCAAGCAGGCAGAAGCAATCACATATGTAAAATGTTTTAAGTCAGGTAAAACTTTGTAGATTTCACTATTCTATCTTATGAGTACCTTTTAATGTATTCTTACTCAGACCTAAAGTATTTCAAATTCTCGCTCACTAAGGTAAATTTATTTCTAAAATAATATGCTACAAAAGTTTGTTCAAAATGTTCTTGATCTAAATCTTTATTCCATGTGTATTGCTTTAATGTATGTTGCTGTATCATAATTCCATTTTAATAATGAAATACATGATGTAAGTACAAACTGTCCAGGTCCTGTTTCCAGGTGCATTGCTAGAAGATTCTGTGAAATGATGGAGTTTACAAAATGCAAAGGCCCTTGTAGAGCTACAAATAAAGTCCTGGAAAAAACAAATGTATGAATGTAAATTCAGACCAACATAAACTTAATAAAACTCAAAAGAATAATAAAATGCAGAAAGCAGAATAAATTCCAATTTACTGAGCTGTAGTATAAATGATCTACTGCTTATTATCAATCTTCAACCAATATATATTCATCTATTATAATATTCATCTATTATATATAACAATTTATATCATCTTCATGTGTATTACTCTATGCATTATTTATCCTCTATCATATATATATATACCTATTATCTATCTATCATTTATCTATTTTCTTTCTATTTATCTGTTTATTGCTATCATCTATCTATATGAAATCTATTATCATCATCTATCATAAATTTTTATATAATATATTTATGTTTATGTCTGTCACTCTATATATTAATTATCCTATATTGCCTATCACCTATCTATATATCTATCTATCATATATCAATCATATATCTATCTAGCATCTATCTCTATTACACATCTGATGAGTAGTAGGTAAGTGCATGATAAACAGATACTCAGATGATAGATAAATGATAGATTCCAGATAGCTAAATAGATAAATGACATGTAGAAAATGATATTAAATTCACATCTAGAGAAACTCATGTAAATATATTTTTTAAGCTTGCATGCCTTTGAAGTGAATTTCTGTCATTTTTCCTGTCACATACCTAATATCTGCTATATGACTTCAGACTTAATAGGCTCTTATTAGTTCTTTTAATAATAAGAGAACGGGCGTATGAAAGGAGTGAACAACAAAGACATGGCTTCAGATATGAAGGTGGCTAATTTCAGAACTCTTCACTACTTTATTCACATGAATATTTGAGGGCAGAAGAAAAGAAATAATTAAACAGAAATAATATGAAAACCCAGGAAAAGCTTCATAAAAGATCCTGCAGCAAAAAGTGAAGCTAGAGAAGCTTCAGGGGAAAGCCTAGGCCTTGCCATCATGAGTAGAGCCTTTGGAATAGATACTCCCCCCCATAGCCCCTTTTGCTTCCTACTCTGTGCTATGCATTCAGTAATGATCATGAGATGAAACATATGTTTAACATGGTATTGGAGTAGGATGTTCCTCTCAGATAAATTTCATTGTTGTGGAGTAAGTTTGATGATTTGTTGTTGTTTTGTTTCGTTTCTTAATCTCTTGATGTAGGGCACAGTCTTTTTATGTATGCTGTATTTAATGATTTAAGGCATGTTAGCATATTTTAATTTATTTTTTTCAAAATAAAGAACATCTGATACTTAGCAAAGTCTTTCTTTGTATCACTAAATGTAATTTGGAGTGTGAGTTCTTATAATGTTAATGCTGTTCTCATCGTGGAACTTTCTTTGTCGTCTTATGAACAGTGGCATCAGTTCTAGACTTGGTGTTTCTGATACCATTGATTGATTTCTTTGTCGTCTTATGAACAGTGACATCAGTTCTAGACTTGGTGTTTCTGACAGCCTGTGTCACCAGTCATGCCACTGACAGTCAACCATTAGAGGACTTCAAATGGTTTATACCTGAATTATATTTGATTCTATATTTTAGCTCTACTTTTATAGCAAACTTGAATACATTTTGTACTAAGGCAAAGCTGAAAGGAAAGGTGGTGTCTGTTGAGATAGGCATCAGTTATACTGTTTATTGCTTCATGAAGCATTGGACTAAGCATTATCCAGAGTGGCAATATAGATGCATGTACATGTGTCACTGTAGACTAAATACTTCTGGCTCTTCAAAAGCAAATGTAAGGCTATATGGATTTGGGATATTTAAGAGTGACTATGTCACAAGACGAGAAATCCTGATACATGAGGTTGGTAACTTTTATGGCAAAAATTCAAGACACCTTCATCATCCCATAGCTTTCCTTTAAAAATTTCTCAACATCATTCTGACCACAGTGAGAATATGGCTAGCCCTGAATAAACTAGAATATGGTGTCTAATCAGACAGACAAACTGCCAGTGCTTAATTTTGTTTTTGTAAGTCCCACGCCTCTGGTACATGAGGTCTCTATGGAAAACAGACTGATCTTGATGTTTCCAGGAATAGACTTTTTTGAAACGTTAGTATAACAGGATTAAGCCAAAAGACTCCCATCACAACTAGAAACATGGTTATCAGCACCATCTCTCTACAACCTTCAGCGCCTCTCCACATTCATTTACTTTTCAAGCAAAGAAAAAATCTGTAAAAAATAGTATTCAGAAAGTCTTGACCTGATACTTTCAAACTAAATTCTATTAGAGAAAAGTCCAGAGAGTGAGAGAGATGCATAAATCATCAACATGGGATCTACTTGGTTTCAACATTGCTGATTATCAAGGAGAACTATCTCCCATTTGACCAGTTTATAACTGGAAAATTTTAGAATATACTTTTCACATGAGTTTTTCCAGTATCTATTATGATGAAAAGATGAATAACTTATTTCTTTAAAATATGATGCTCAAATCTAGAGGAATGAACAGAGATAATGCATGAAGGAACCCGTTGCTTTTGTAAACTTTGGGAGCTAAAAGAACTATAAAGCATCCAACTACCGAGAACATACATGCTTCAAAGAAAAGCCACCACAAATTCAAGACTTACATTAACAAATCTTAGATTCATTTCATCCAAGTGTCACATAAATAAATAAATAAATAAATAAATAAATAAATAATCCATTTAACAATTCTGTCTCTTGGTAGCTTCCATCTCTGAGACACAGATAACATGAAATGGAAGTAGTATAACTCAATGAACAACAAAGCCCATTTCTAACACAGAATCAATAGGCATAAGAAAAATGTATCTTTAAGCAACAAAATTAGAGGATAATTTTATATACCACAATTATTACTAAAAAAGAAATTTGTGGTTTGTACTTTGGGCAAACAAAATAACAGACATCCATAGTGGACAATGACAACACTAATTTTAGTGAAATAGGTGTTATTTGTTGTTATTTTATATCTTTTTTGGTGAAGGTAGACAGAGAATATAATAATATATACAAAGCTAGTGAACCCCGTGTTTTCTGGATGGAATTTCACTTTGTGTACAATTTTTGCAGAGGATACACAAAGAATTTCATTATCAGCACACACCACAAAAGTACATTATCAGTTTTACTGGCGTGTTTTCTTTTAGTTTAGAAAGTGAAATATTTTAAGTTAAATGTGATATTGACATTTTAATTACTTTTTTAAGTTCTAAAGCTCAGAAATAAAAATGGTCCTCCAAGGTTAAACAGCTGGCTGTGCCTCAGACAGGAATAAAACCAAAGATAGAAGCAGCAGTTGTGGAAAGGCCTTTACTAGAGTTAAGAAGTACACACATGTAGCAAACACACAGAAAAAACAAGACCCTATAAATGTATGAAGGGTATTGGAAAGCCAAACAAACAAACAAACAAATAAACAGATCTGTCTCTTTACAAGAGCTTGGGGCTTTTCTTTGAAGTCAGAAGGTTTGGGATGAAAGTGGTCATCTTCCAGGTTTGCCACCAATATTGCCTAGTCACAGTCCCTCTGCCTATCTGTCTACCTACTTGGAAGCATGTCTCACCTCTCGTCTCCAAAAAAACAGAGGAAGAACCAAATGACTGCACAGACATGAGAAAAGCTCTTATGCATTATTTGAGTGGAGTCATCAAGAACAAAATGACATCATTCACTACAAGAGAGGAGAACAAAGAGGGAACATTAAATATTTCCAAGTGTTTGAGAAACAAATTCGAAAAAAAAAAAAAAACAGTGTACAATATGTTGAATAGATAAGGTAAGAGAAAAAGAATTCAATGCAATGAAGCAAAGACCAGGCAAACGCCAATGCAAGAGGAGGAGAGTTCTGTTAGCAAGCCTTTACTAGTTTTCAACCTACTTCATGCTTCAACCTTTAATACAGTTCCTCATATGTAATCATAAATCCCCTCATTGGGATCTACTAATCGCAGTGTTTTTTTCGTTGTTACTTCATAACTTTGCTACTGTTATGAATTGTAATGTAAATACTTATGTTTTTCTGCTAGTCTTAGGTCATCGTTGTAAAAGGATTCTTCAAACCCCAAATGAGTCTCAGCCCACAGGTTGAGAACCGCTGCTTTAGACCATTTTGAAGCAAACATACTGTTGTTCTTCTTAAAAAACAGGGTTATTCTTCTTAAAACACGGGGCACAGGACAGACACACACACGGCGGAACAAACACAGACACGACACGGCGGCTCCCACGTGGGTCCACTTTAATGGGGGAGGGGAACACAAAAGGGCGGGGAGGCGTGCAGGACACACGAGGAAAGGCGAACGAGAGAGAGAGCCTCGTGTGGCCCTGCCTTTT
>NC_022015.1:78662365-78674545 GCF_000317375.1 Microtus ochrogaster | reverse complement strand
GGGGAGCAGGGAAGCACATATCTTAATTAAGGGAGCCATCGTAGGGTTGGGAAGAGACTTGGACCTAGAGGGGCTTCCAGGTGCCTAAGGAGTGGCCTTGCCTTTTTAACGGGGAGCGCAAGGGTGTCTGGGAAGGATGTCCCATACCTGTACGCAGGTGTGCGCACAGGTATCTGTAGTCCAGGAGGAGTCTGGGAGTTGTAGTTTCCAAAGGAACAGCACATACACACTTAAATACACATGCACTCATGTTCATTTATATTAAAAGTGTGGTGTTGTGCCAACGGAGACATAGATTGAAGAAAAGAACTTCTAGGGAACAGCTGCCTTCTATTAAACTAGTAAGCACAGCACTCCCCTACTTTCTCTTCAAGCCAAACCTCAGTTCTTATGTTTATCCATCTTATATAGAAGATTAGTGACTAGAGGCAAAACTCAGACTTGTAATTTGAAAGTCTTAACCACGGTCCCATAACAAAACAGCAAAACATTATGTAAAATGAGTATAAATTTATTTTGAAATAAGATATGGCCACAGAAATACTTTTATCATTTAAAAAGTTTTCTTGATTATTACAGATAGTGCCCTGGGATAGCTAGTTTTCAGGGCTGAAATATAAGGAAATAAATACAAGAAATGGAGGTGATGAGAATGATGGTGAGTGCCTTTTTCTTATGAAAGTTGGGTTAAAACTAGACTTTATTAAGAGAGAGACTATAGCATCTCTCTCCTCCCTGTTTACTCCACACCCCTGTGAGTTTGTATGTGAGTGTGTGCATGTTTGTGTGTGTGTATGTGTGTGAATGTTTTTTACATGCATAATTTCACTCTGAGCCTGACTTTCTTTAACCTGACAGTACTTACTGAATACTGGTTATCAATACACCTGTGTTTAGCTGGTGTATAACTTGAAAGGTGGATATGACTAAAAAAAGAGCTTGTCTACCACTCAGATCCCATGTCATAATTCTATCTTATTGTCCTAATCACTTAATACTGTAAAAGTGTCAATTTTATAATACTTTTTAGATTTTAAGTTTATTTTGCAATATGGAGACAAATACTTAGCTCACTAACTAATAAAGCAAACAAATCTGTGTTTCAAATACTTCTCCTAGGGATGGTGTCATCCAGCCCCCTATTTCATTGCATTGCAGGTCTTTCTCTCATCCCTAGAGATAAGGGAGTACAAAGGAACAAACACAGAAGACACCCATCAAGTACTTTAAAAACCAATCCTAAAGTTGGGGTCTCCAAAAAAATCTGAGGCTCCACAGTGTCTGCCAGCCCAACTATTTCCACTGAGACAAGCTGGGGGGACCTTAATCAAAGGAAGACTTCATTGAATTATGTATCCAAACTGGAAATAATTATTATTTTTATTTTTATTGGAAATAAAAATAATATAATTCCATTTAATTTTATCAATAAATTCGAATGCACCAGTTCAAGAGCCCATATTGACTATAAAAAGAGTAACATAAATATCAGCACTGTTTTCTTCTTGACATCAGGAACACTAGTACATGCTTAAATAAAATGTATAAGTCAGTGCTACACCAAGTATGCCTACAGGCAACTCATTGCATAGTTTTAACAAGGCCAATCACTACCCTGTGCCTTGCAACATTTATGGTCATTCCTTATAAGTAACCTAAAACATAATTGAGTGCCAGGAATAAACAATAGCTCAGATCATGGTACATTTTGAAAGAATAGTCTAATGTATTATTAAGACTGAAAACTAAATTATTGAATTAACTCTTGCCAATTTCAAATTCAAAGAGGCCATACCAAAGATTTCAGCATTCCAGGGGGTGAAACTATACCTTGACTCCTTTTAAAGTCTCTCTATAAAGGATCTTTGAAAACACTTCTTTTTTCATAATTTTCCATTTCCTTTTAGTTCCAAACCTATTTTTCCCCTATAGCTCAACATAGGATAATTGTTTCACTACTAGTAATATGGATCACACATGAATCCAGCTCAGGTTATGAGGTCTTGATAGTCTAACAGTACAAAAGTGACAAATCCTCAGTAGAAACCGCACTGTGAACTTAGGTTTGCTTCCCTTGGTTACTGTATAATTAACAATGCTTAGTTGAGAACCATATGCATGATAGAAAACACACAGTACAGTACGATATATTATGGGTAATTTTGGAATATTATGTTTTCCAATTTTACAATCCAATGCTGCTCACCAATGATCTTGGAAAAAAAAAAACTCCAGAGGTACCCCAAACATTAGCCCTTGACCTGAAATTGGAGTGTCGTTTAACTTAATCTAAAAATCAATCATCAATTGTAAGAAGATGGAAAGTCTCACACTAGGCCTTCATTAGCAAAATCTGTGTCTCAGCATTCAAACTCCCACTGCCGTGAATTCTGACCCATCCGCCTACAAGTGCTTGCATGTCCTTTACACACAGCATGCTCTTAAATTAGAACACTATAAACACTCCACAAGTCCACCTCAGCTCCTATCGTTGAGAACTGACAACATCACTAACTGAACAAGTATTTCTCATCTCTCACGGCACAGTTTTAGAATGAGAAAACATGGTTTCTGGGGAGGAAGCTGGAAAGCATTTGAAATGTTCAAATTAATGAGATAAGGACATAAGGGTTTATCTGGGAACAGTGACCTGAACGTACTGTGCAATGACATGCTCATCTGATTTCAAGCCTGGCTGACCTTCTTGGCTATGGATCAAGAATATGAGTTCAGCATGAGAAGAACAACCTCCGAGTTTGTTTCTCCCCACAGGCAGCGCTGGTGCTTCTGATGTACCTCTTCTAAGATTTTCCACAAGGCCAAGGGTCTTGACTACATTTGCAAACACATGTCACTTACTGTAATAAACCAAATTCTATCAAGGTAGAGGTGGTAACAATAGTGTTTCCACACATTAATTTTGTCCTTATAATTGTGGAGGGCTCAGAAGACAGGCCTAAAGACTGCCTTTGGAATCAGCAGAAAACAACCATTTTCCATTATGAAGCAGGGGCAGTGACTGATTGTAGTAGGTATAAAAATCACTTTCTGCTTTATGATGTGTAGATTAATGGAAGTACTAAACCATTCTAATGATAGATAAGGAAATTATTTCCACTGTACCCGAAAGAAATAAAATGGACCCATCTTAAATTAGAAAGGTCTAAAACTCTGCAAGCTCATCAAAAGTGCATAGGCAACAAAGAAGTACAGGTTTATTACCCATTTGGAGCACCTAATTTCTTAACATCTATCATTTTTCTGCTTCATTACTGTTGGTGTGCTTCTCAATATCTTCTGGGAAGTCTAATTTTTTTTTTTTTTTTTTTTGCTAAAGACAGTACTAAATATAGGTCAGACTAATAGAGAATGCTAGGGTTTCCCCCCATTTTATTAGTATGCTGCATTGTTAATTTTATTTCATTGCTACTGTTGCCTTTGTAACATGTGTCCTTATTTTGATCAGCATGATTTATCACTGAAGGGCTGAATGTGAACTTGTCAGATCAAGCAGCATGTTATCTAAGAATGCCACCGTTGTTTATGAATATTTCCTCAGATTAGTTAGTTTGGGCTCAATCTTATTCATAATATCAACACAGGCTTTTGTAGAAAATAACAATATAAATAGTGTGGGGCTGGAGAGATAGCCCTGCAGTTAAAAAACATTTGCTGCTTCTGCAGAGGATCTGAGGTGGATATCTCAGCACCGATGTTGAGTAGTTCACAACCTCTGTAACTTGAAAATCCAGTACCCTCTTTTGTCCTCTGCACAATGTACTTGAGACACACACACACACAACGCGTATATACACATTTATATTATATTTAATTAGTTCATTTATTTATTTTCCATCCTAGCCTCAGTTTCCCCTTCCTCCTCTCCTATTCCCCCACCAATACACTCCTCCTCTGTTTTGTTCATAAAGTGGCAGGTCTCTCATGAGTGCCAACAAAGTATTGCATATCAAGTTGATGGAAAAGTAACTCCCTCCCCTTGTATTAAGACTGTGTAAAGCAATCTAGTACTAAGAATGATTCCCAAGGGCCAGCCAAAGCACGAGGGAGAGCCTCTGGCCCCATTGTTAGAAGTACCACAAATAGACCAAGTCACATAACTGTCACCTCTATGTAAAGGGCCTAGTTCAGTCCCATGCAGGCTCCCTGGATGATGTTGATTCGGACTCTGTAAGATCCTACGAACCAGGTTAGGTTGTTTATGTGATTTTATTTATTTTTTTATTTTTTTGTGATGTCTTGACCACTCTGGCTCCTATAATTCTTCCTTCCTCTCTTCACCAAGATTCCTGAGGTGATCCTAATATTTGATTGTGGGTCCCTTTATTTGTTTCCTTCCATTATTGCATGAAGGTTCTCTGAAGACAATGGGGTAGTTAAAAAATTGCCCTCATTCTGTGGTATTCATTCAAGTTCAAGACATTAGGAAATTAATGGTTTGGAACAACCTGAGTTATTTCTTATGGAGCCTACTTAAGGAACACAAGAGAATAGAAACAACGCAAGCAATCACCTGTATTGGGTGTTTCTTGTTCCCTGTGTAACAGAACCCTATAAGAACCTTCTCAGTAATTTCAGATAGAAAAGAAGCTAAATCCCTGTGTATCAACCCATTATCCAAAGGATAGAGAAGCTAGAACTGATGTTCTCTTTTGTTATCTCTTACTCAAACAAGCCAATTTTTATGACTTCTCGATAAATCCCTGGAGGATCCAGCTGTACTTGTTTATGGTATTGATAAACTACATTGTTAGAGTTTCCTGTTTCTTTTTCTACCAAGCTCCTCAAGTTAATTCCCAGAATAACCCATCTTCACACTGAATGTGAAGCTAAAATACTGCCTAGCCTAACATCAATGCCTTAATACTTTGCTTAAGTCAGAACTGTGACTGCAAGAACTGGAAGTAATCTAATTCAAACAACTTTAAACATATAATGTGACTCATGAGCAAAATTAGCTGATAAATTTAAGCAAGTTTGGCCCAAAGACTTAAATATTTTTTAAGTCTTTGGCCCTATTGCCTGTTTCTGTTTTTCTTATTTTGGTTGTAATTTAAAAGTAAATAGTCTCAAATGGAGAAGAAAAAGATGTTTGTTTTCTCAAAGTTCTGAAAAAGACTTCGAATTTGATCATGCTGCTATATTGTCATAGGAGTGGGTTGTACTTATTCCAGAGAAAACAAAACAAAATATAGTCTGTTGTGAGGTGTGTTGTGGTGTAGTGATATTTCATTTGTATTTTAATAAATAAAGCGTGCCTGAAGATCAGAGAGTAAAACAGTCCTACTGGTCAGTCTTACAGACAAAGCAGTGGTGACACACACCTTTTAGCCCAGTAGACACACTTGTTTGCCATAGAAACTGGCTGGTAGTGGTGCTTGCCTTTAATCCCAGCCCTAGGGAGGAATATAAAACAGGAGAAGACAGCTCCCAGATACAGTCTCATTCTGAGATTCCTGGAAGGAGGATTATCATTTCAGACTGAGGTAGAGGTAAGAGCCAGTGGGCTGTCTGTTTTGGTTTTCTGACATTCAGGTTGAACCCCAATACCTGTCTCTGTGATTTTATTAATCTTGCCTTCAGGTTGGTAGGTCCTCTTACACGTCTTGCCTCAAATCAACAGCACATTATAAGTGTTGGAAAGGGTCAGTCACTTGGGAAAAGCAGGAA
This sequence comes from Microtus ochrogaster, assembly GCF_000317375.1. NCBI lineage: Eukaryota > Metazoa > Chordata > Mammalia > Rodentia > Cricetidae > Microtus > Microtus ochrogaster. The sequence goes on along the minus strand of NC_022015.1, from coordinate 78,668,857 downwards.
GTAGTTACAATGAAAGGGGATGGGTGCTGTGAAAGCAAACAAAGATCTACTGCAAAGATCATTTCAGTTTTTATCCCACATTCATTTGGTATACATGCGACCTTCCTTCACCCTCACTTCTACCTCAAACAAAAATAACACAGCTCTTTTGTTAGAATTTCAACGTCTCTTCTGATCTTGATGAACACACATACTTTACAGAGACCCATTAAAGATGTTCCAGTGTGGAGCTTGTCTAATGTCTGGTGTCTTATCTCTAAAACTTTCCAAGAACTTCCCTATTTTTAGGAACATTATCAAAGGATAGTGACTCACCCCATCTGTATTCTCTAGCTCTACTTTGTTCCTGGGTAGACATTCACTCAGCAAAGAAGTCTACTAAGGTTATCAGAACTTCAATGATGCATGTTATCAAATGTCAGGACATCTCCATAGTAAACAGAGGGGTAAGCTGAAGCTGTTGGTTACTTAATTCATCATGGAACTTACAAGACATACCTAATAAAGGAGATAAAGCTAGTAGAACAATCACACTGTAAAAATATCAGCAGAGTCTACTGGTTTTTACATTTTCTAGACAAGGCTGAGATTAGAAAATGACTAAACTTCCAAGAATTCATGATACAGTTCTATCTCTAATCTCCAGAGGGCATGCCATCTCTGTCCACTCTGGTAATCAGACATTCTCATCTAAAGTAGGGATTTCTCCTCTTCTTATAAGAAAAGAAATGAAATCCACTGCCTCAACATTCTCTACAAAGTTGTCACAGTTCATGTTGAGAACTGAGTCTCTAGAAAAGGGTTTAGTTCCTAGGTGGCCTAATTAACTGTGCTTCCTGGTCTTGAGTTGCTACTGAAATTTCTCCAGTTAGTTCACATAGTGTCTTCACTTTGTCGCAAGGTGAACAGATGGAAAAAGCCTATCTATGTTTGTGCATAAGGGCTTACCCTATGGGAAAGGGGATTTGAGAGATTTTAATTATTTACGTTGAGCTCAGGTATGGTATTTTTAAAAGTAAGAAACTAGTACAAATTAGATCATCGTTCATGCATGGCTAGGTAGACAAGGTACTACTGAGGCTCGACCAGAGCCCACATCCTCTTACATCACAGCAAGAAAGTAGATTCCAGTAAGAATTACAAAAGTTCTTCATGGTTTCTTTATAGCTTGATTTAGAACTTCTTATACTTGCATTATCTGTCAAAAGAATTATGCTAGCTTTCTTTACAGCTCTCTAAACTATTTCTGTATGTCCGGGATTGCCTATTCCAGAACACAGGATTATGTTACAAACTTATTTGGTATTTAAAGAGGATAAAATATTGCATTTTTACACTCATTTTTCCCCTTGACTTAAAGTTATCAACAGATCACATCTTCATATCTTGCCATGTAATATAATTTCACAATTTTGTTCCAGACTGACATCACAACCATGGCTCCTTTGGGTGGTTTCCAAATATGCTATGTTTATTGACAGTCTTATGACTTTATAAGTGATTTTAGTTTTATCTGCAACTGCATGGTATTCCAAATGGTGTCTAACTTTGTAATTTAATTAAACATTACCTGTTCGTAATGACTTTAAAAATGTTTAACATACTTTAGTCATGTCTTCCTCTGTAACTTTTGTAAAAGTGACTCTGAATAGTTCAGCTTTGCTGTTATTTGAATAACTGTTTCTTAAAATAGTATTTTAATTTATTCTTTGAAAATTTCATTTATGTGTGTGTGCCTAGACCACATCTAATTCCTCACCTACCTCCAGATTCCCTATCTATCTATCGATCTATCTATTTACCTACCTATGTAGAAGAGAGAGACATAACTATATCATAAATTCAATATTTAATGTTAATCACATTTATATGTTTAGGAAAGACTGGGATTAAATAACATACCAGGCAATCATTGGCAGTAGTGACATATTTCTCTCAACCACTATTGAATGTGTGTAGCCCTTCCTTATGGGTGAGGACTGGGTAGGGTCCCTCTCCAGACTGCCATGTAAACTGGTGTTGTCACTGGGCAGGTCTTGTTTAGTAATCATGTTGTTAAGATTTCCTAGGCTCAGCTTCCCTGTCATACTTAAAGCACACTGTCTTGCGGTTACTATACTGTAAGTGTCTCATGGTTCTTACAATACAATACAAATACAATACAAAACCTCTTCCGTAATGTTTTCAGAGACTTTTGTGGTGTTGTTATCTTTTATGTAGCTATATCAGTTGGGGATATGAAGCCTATGTGTTCAGTTGTTCTTTGAGTTTTGGCCACTAATGATTTTTTGTGATGGTCTCTAAAGTTTGTTTCTCTATTTTCATTGCAATATTTTTATATTCTTTTTTATTTTATTCTTTTCCCTTTATCTATTTCTGTTGATATTTATCACACACATATTATATATTTTCCTATAAATCCCTGACATCTTGACATGTTTACTTAAGAATACATGACCCATACCTCATGTTAAGTCTTTAGGGATGATGTGAAATTTGGAGGAAAATAAAACACCAAATCTAGAGAGGAAATGCTTTTCAGTAGTATATTTCAATAAGTTAAAAATGCTTATGAAAACTTCAGAAAAATGTGAAGAGATTATGGTTATTTGAAAGATAAGCAAGGGTCAAAGTGATGGTTATGCTTGTATTGGAGAAGTAACCACCTAACAATTTGTTTTGAATGAAGTTTCCATTTTGAATTGGGTCTAATAAAGTTTAAGTTCCAAGGACCTCCTTGGGTAATTGACATTCTGTTTGGTAGGGAGAGACATGTTTGTTGGGTAAACTGCCCAGCCCCACTTGAGTCAATCAACCAATAAGTACAAGATAAATGTGCCACATAGGAAAGTCTCTAATCCCTGAATCCTGATTGGTGAAAAAGATACTGTAACTTGGCACATATGTTTGCAGTTTTTATGCTTAAAAGCTCTGTAACATTTTGGCTCAGTTCACAGTTCAAGTCTGTTCATCATCCCTAAATTATTAGTACTGGCTGAATTACAATAAACTTTAGTTTTCTGCATTGAATTGAAGAAGAACCTGTAGCAATGTGTTGCCAAAAAGCCAGATAACCCATATGAATGAGCACATGCCTACTTTGAGAGACATGTATGGTTGTTTTTTGCCTGGACTTTCCATTGCCGAAACATATGTTATGTCTCTTATTGTTGTAACAAAGATAGCTGAGAAGGGCATCTAGGAAAGAACTGGTTTATAGCTCAAGAAGATGCACTCTGCCAAATCTTTGAACATGTGGTGGCAGTAACAGAAGGCAAGTGGTCACATCATGTCTGCCATCAGGAAGAGGAGATTATTGCCATTTCCCAATTCACTCACTTCTTCCTTTGATTAGTTCTGAGTCTCTGGCCCAGATAAATGGTACTGTCAAAACTTAGGGTTTGTTTTTCCACTTAATTAATCTAATCTAGAAACTATCTCACAGACAGAGGTTTATCTCTTGTGTAAATCTAGAGCCTGACAATATGATAATCAGTGTTAGCCATCAGAAATATATCTGATTGGGTCTGTGAACTACTGTTGTAGACTACTGATATGCAAGAAATCTTCGTAAAGCCAGTTGGTAATGACAGGAGCCATTTTCTTTAGTGGCATGATTTGAAATGTCATTCTGATATAAGCCAATCTTGGCAAATAATAAGTGGACTCATTGATTTATCTGTAGTCAACTGTTGAGAAACTTAAATCTGTGAAGACATGGATAATTGCTAGTAAAATCTGATTCCCATCCTCCAGCAGAGGAGCTACCTCATTTTTCCTCATGGTGGAGGTAGATAGCCAAGTAAAAGACAAGAACCAAACACAGCCTCAGTGAAAGTGCCTTGTTAAATCTTCCATTTTCCAGAAGCCTTCAAAAACCATGAGTCAATAAAGCCTTAGTGTGGTTAAGGAGAATCTGCTGCTTATTATAATGACCTGCAGAGATGTAGCTATCAAGGCAGCTCAGCACTTAAGTATTCAAACTGCTCTTATAGAAGAACTGAGTTTAGTTGTGGGCACCCTCATTGAATCCTCACAAGCACTTATCATCCCAACCTTTAGTGTGGGAAGTCCTTCTGTCTATATGTTGCTTTTATTGGTTAATGAATAAAGAAGCTGCATTGGCCTGTGATAGGCAGAGAATAGCTAGTAAGGGAAACTTTGTCTACTTGTTTGTTTCAGATGGTTGACTGGTTAGATTACCAATAGTTTCCACTACAATAAGACATGAATTGGTATTTTTCCGGTCACTTAAACCATTTTCCTCATTGTATCTCTAGATATTTTGTTGATTGGTCTCAAAGCTAATGTTCTGTACTTTTAGAAGAATCCCACACATATCTGCCAATTTCTCTGCCAGTTAGTTATTGCTGAATATGAAATCACTTTAAAATGTAGTGTTTTAAAACATAAATCACTTATTACTCATGCAGCTAGAAGTTGTCTGTCCAGCTTTGTTGATTTAGGTCAGGCCCACCTGACATGATTTGGATTTCATTTGTCTGAGGTGTGCCATCAGATGGTGAATCAAGTAGAGGCTGCCAGAGCCAAAATATATTCACTATAGTGAAATGCATAATAGACAAGGAAAACTTTATTCAATGATAAGGTGATAGAAGAGAGAGGGATGAACTCAGTATAAGGTCAGCTTTACATAAATAAAATTTCAGAGGCATTTTAAATCCTCTAGTCAGCTAGTTGCAAAGCTGGATGAAGTCAAGAGGAAGCCATAGATCATACTTGTCCACTGCTTAGCTATGCTCAGAATGGAAACACATCTCTTAAGCTTATGGGAAATAGGGGATTTGGAACTTTGTGTCACAGAAGTCTAGCTTCTACTGTAGACACTGGAAACTTGGGGCTCTGTTTTGTTTGATAATTACATTTGAAAAGGCTCCTAGATCCTTGAACATGGCAATATTAAATTATAAAAATTTCAAGATGCTCCTTTAAAGCTCAAGGGCATGGAGAAACAATTCATAACATTTTTCTAAAGAAATGATTCTAAGAAAAGAATGGCTATAGGGCTAGACCCAGAATGACACATACATAAAAGCTGAGCAGTATGCATGAAACGTAAAGGTCACCTTGGTCTGTAATAACTGGGCCGAACTATCTTCAGTACTTTGCTCTGCTTTCTGTAATCCTTTGCCCTCTTCAAACAATGGACCAACTCAGACTTCCTCTCTGGCCAGATTTGGGGGTTAGAGATTTAAATTAGAATTTGGAAAGGCTTCTTGAGGACAAGGTTCAGACCTGGCACATTCTCACTTCTGCTGAATTGTTTTGGAAAAAATGCAGAGTTCAAAGAATGGACAATTCTACCTTTAGGGATGGAAATGAAAAGTCACTACATATGCTGCATATGCTGTGTATATGTGTATTGTGTGTATATATGTGTGTATTATGTGTGTATTGTGTGTGTGTGTGCATGTGTGTGTTGGAGGAGGCTGCTTGTTCGTCCCAGCTGCCCAGAACTGAAATAATCACACAAAAGCTGCATTAATTAAATCACTGCTTAGCACATTACCTCTAGCCTTTTATTGGCTAACTCTTACATATTAATTTAATCCATTTCTAATAATCTATGAGTCACCACAAGGGTATGGCGTACCAGCAAAGTTTCAGCATGTCTATCTCTGGCAGTGGCCCCATTGCACCTCCTTTTGACTTTGCCCTTCTTCCTCTCAGCATTCAGTTTAGTTTTTCCTGCCTACCTAAGTTCTGCTGATCAACAGGCTAAGGCATTATTTTCTTTATTCATTAACCATAAAAAGCAACACATAGACAGAAGGACCTCCCACACCATGTATGTGTGTGTGTAATAAATTACTTACATATTGTCTCCATCTCTTATGTCACTGCTCCAAACCTATTAAGCAAACATCTTGCAGAACTGAGAATCAGAAGTCTTTTATATACACTGACAAGTATTTGATGATCAATTACAGCTCTTGAAAGTTCTTTTTTAATTCTCAACAGTGGCGCCTTGGAATTAGCACCTGTACAGTTTACCATGCTTATATGCTTATTCATAATAAACGTAAGTTAATAATATACCATTTTAGTTTCAATATCTTGAATTATTTTGGTTATTATTATTATCTTTTATGCAATGCTTGTGATGTGTAAAGCATACACTATCTTATCAAATTAGTCTATTACATACTCCAGTAAGATAGTGATATTATCCTAACATGCAAACTGACACTGTAGCAAATAGTAACCCAAGATTCAGCTAGAGCATGTGTAGGATCCTATGAGCAGAAAACTTTGAAGTTGTCAATCACTTGGCTAAGATTAAGATCCTAGTTCTATTTCATTTTGAGGGTATATTTAGGATTTAATAGACAGATAGATAGGTAGGTAAGTAAATAGATAGATAGATGATAGATAGATAGATAGATAGATGATAGATAGATAGATAGATAGATAGATAGATAGATAGATGATAGATAGATGATAGATAGATAGATAGATAGATAGATAGAT
>NC_022015.1:78654402-78662265 GCF_000317375.1 Microtus ochrogaster | reverse complement strand
AGATAGATGATAGATAGATGATAGATAGATAGATAGATAGATAGATAGATAGATAGATAGATAGATAGATAGATAGATAGATAGACAGATAGAGAGATAAACAGACAGGTTAACTGATAGATAGATTGTAGACAAACAGATCTATAGATAGGTATATCGGTGGAGGGAACTGGAGACATGGCTCTACAGTTACACTTATGAACACTGACTGCTCCTACAGAGAAATTAGGGTCCACTTCCATTCACAGCACCCAAATTATGGTTCACAGCTGTCTAACTCCAGTTCTAGAGGATCCAGAGTTCTTTTCTGGTCTATATGGGTGCCAAACACACACATGACCCACAGACATATATGCAGGTATATACTCATACAAAACACCTAGAAGAGAAAATGCAGGATTGATTTGTTCATATCATATGCAATGTGTGCTGCAAACTGCTGCATCATTCTGCAGGTCAGGAAATCTATAGGACCTGCCACATGAGACAACATGTAAACAATCAAGAACTTCATAAATGGATATATTCTAAAAATATCTTAAATTGCTCACTTTTCAATGGAATTTAGTATGTTGATTTTATTCACTCATTGTTTTTGTGGTAGTAAACTGAAAAAACTCTTGAAGAACTATGCTAAAAGAAAAGGAAATATTAATTAACTGATTTACTAACAGTCAGAAAAATTAGGTGACAGATTATTTGATCACTCTCCTTGTATTTCTGTTTCAATGAAACTTTTATCTTTCCAATGAGCTAAGAATTCTCTTGGAGAATCAATATGTAAAAGTAATTTTCCCCTCACACCCTGCTCAAAACAAGGAGTTTAGCTAGAGGCTGCATATGAACTCTCATCCATTATAGGCAAACCTTGCATTAGACTGGTAGATGTTTGCATTGAGAGTTAACCAGCCTTCTTTTAATTAAGGAATACATTGCACTGCAGTTCCCAACTCATTAAGGAAAACTGTGAAGTGGCATTCTCTGAATTTCCCTTCCCTCACACTCTGTTTTACTTAGATAAATTCCATTGCCATTTTATAGATGAGTCTGTCTAAAGATGAACTTGCATTATTGATACATTTATCCCTATTAACTTAAAAATAAAATAACTTCAGCAACTGGCAACTCAATACCCTAGCTTAATGAGGGTTAGTGACAGGGAGTGAGCTCAGTAGAGGCTATATGGTATTATCTGTCAATCTTTGCTCTCTTTCTGATAGTGTTCATCAACTTGTAGGTATTAATAATAAATCATCATCATTATTATTGCTTACTTTCTGTGATATAATCAAAATTTTTGTTGGCGTGGAACACTTAAAACTTTCTCAGGTACTGAACTAGATTAAGATTAGCTGTTAACATGTGACATAGAAATGATGCTGAGATTTTTGATAGGCTCAGTTTGTCAAGAATACAGAAAGCAATGTTACTGAATCCCATAAAGTACACAAATACCAATGTGGTTGCCATTCTTCTTTTAATTTCTTATTTTATTTTTTAAACTATCTTTTTTCATTTTACATACCAATCCCACTTCCTACTCCTTCCCCTTCTCTCAACCCCTCTACTATCCCCCATCCCATCCCACTGTTTAGCCACTCCTCAGAGTGAGTAAAGCATATTGGTTTGGGGAAGGACCAAGCCCCTCCCTACTATATCTAGGCTGAACAAGATATCCATTCAAAGAGAATGGATTCCAAAAAGTCAGTACAAGCATTAGGGATAAATCCTTGTGCCATTGCCAGTGGCACTGCAGTCTGCCCCAGCCATATAACTGTCACCCACATTCAGAGAGCCTAGTTTGGTCCTATGCTGTTTCCTTCCCTGGCTGGCTGGAATTGGTGAGCTCCTATTAGCTTAGGTAATATATTTCAGTGGGTGTCCCCATCATGGTCTTGACCTCTTTTCTCATATTCTCATTCTTCCCAGTCTTCGACTGGATTTTGGGAACTCACCTAAGGAAAGGTTCAGTGCCCTTAGTCATCAGGGAGATGCAAATCAAAATGACTCTGAGATACCATCACCAGTCAGAATGGCTAAGATCAAAAACTCCAATGATAGCTTATGTTGGAGAGGATACAGAGTAAGGGGAACACTTCTCCATTGTTGTTGGGAATGCAAACTTGTACAGACACTCTGGCAGTATGGCAGTTTCTCAGAAAACTGGGAATCAACTACCTTATGACCCAGCAATTCCACTCTAGGGCATATAACTAAAATGTTGCTCAATCATACTACAAGGACATTTGTTCAACTATGTTCATAGCCGCATTATCTGTAATAGCCAGAACCTGGAAACAACCTAGGTGCTCTTCAACCAAAGAATGGATAAAGAAAATGTAGTACATTTACACAATGAAGTACTACTCAGTGCTTAAAAAAAGTGACATCTTGAAATTTGCATGCAAATGGAAGGAACTAGAAAATACCTCTGGAGTGAGGTAACCCAGATGCAGAAAGATGAGCATGGTATGTACTCAACTCATAAGTGAATGGTAGCTGCAAAGCAAAGGATAACGAGCAATAGCCCATGACCCCAGAGAAGCTAGGTAACAAGGAGAACTCTAAGAGAAACATAGAGATCCCCCTGGAAAAGAGAAGTAGAAAAGATCTCTGAGAAAATTGGAAGCATAGGTGTTGGGGGAGAAGGGAGGACAAAAGAGGAGGAAGAGGGGAGAAGGGGAAGGAATATGAGAACTTGAAAGAAGAAGATAGTAAAGATGGGGGGAGGACAGAAATGGAGAACAAAAAAAGAAATACTTTGATTGAGTATTATGGGGCTAGTATGGGGCTTGCATGAATCCTGGCACTAAAGAAATTCCCGGTATTCACAAAGGATAACTCCAGCTAAGACCCTAAGTAATAATGGAAAAGGTGCCTGAACTGGCTTTGCACGCACTGTAGTCAGATTGATGACTATCTTAAATTTCACCATAGAACCTTCATCCAGCAAATGATGGAAGCAGAGACGAAGATCCACAGTGATTGACATTTTTAACCACTATGACTCTATAAAAGGGAGCCTGGGACCTGGAAAGAGTTTATCCCATCATTAGCTAAAATCATATGAGATATAATATTCTGTTGTTTCGCATTCTGTGCAGTGGTTTCATGTTAAGCAACTGCTATCCCAACCATCAACTGTAACTCCTTCAGCTACCAGCAGTGGTTCAGTAGCACTGGCTTCAGCCAGGTGGGAATTCTGTTCCCTCAGACACCCGCTCTATCACAGCTGCTGAAGGAAATTTTATCTAAATCTCTATCCTTCTAAAGAACTCAGTATTCAAAGGTTGAAGTGAAATCCTGCTAGCTCAGAAAGGTTGAAGAGCAAGTAGCAAACATTCTTTCCTTTCACCAGAAAAAGGGGCCGTCCTTCTGCTCAGCCCTCACTAAAGAACCCTCTAACTTAGTTGCTCCCTACCACTTCCTATCTACTAGTTGCTGATTAAACCTCCTGACCCCAGGTTAATTTTATTTAATCAAACAAACATAACTCATCTTTGCATCATTAACAAAAGCAGCAGAAACAAATGTAATATACCTTACAGCTAAAATAATATTCAGCAATACTGAGCATTTGTATAATGCTAACTCTTCATTAGACATCAGTCTTTGTCAGATCCTCACCTCTCTCTCCCTCACCCTTGCCCTACCTTTGTATAGTTATAAACGTATGACTTCATGGAGTGGGGACACATTGTGAGTGCTGGACCACTGGACCCTGTCCTCTGCTGTCCTGTGCAGTACAGGGACCTGACTGGAACTGAGACTTGGATGCAGAACCGGCACCACCATCACAGCCCTCTCTCTCTCTCTCTCTCTCTCTCTCTCTCTCTCTCTCTCTCTCTCTCTCTCTCTCCTCACTCAGCCTTTCATGTAACTACAAACAAATCCTAGTCAATCTTATGATGATGACAATCTGAGTGATTGTGAGAGACCTCACTACATTTGACTCTGTAGCTCTGATGTTGGCATTAGGAAAGAAAGCAATAGAAGCATGAAGAAATTTGCAAGTCCCTATTAAGTCAATTGATCTAAATAAATCAATAGCATATATCAATAAAAAATTAAAAGAAATGAGTTTAAAAATAGAATGTTGGCTTCTGTGATTTGTATTTGAGTATATTAGTCATCTAATAATATCCAACTCACTTCTCTGCTGGTAAATATTGTATGAAATCGTTTGTGATTATAATTCTTTATGAATATCATTTTCTTTCTTTCAGTTATTTTTGCTCTATTTTAAATGGCAATGAATAAACAAGTGCTCACTCAGTATTAAAATATTTTCCATCAGTCACTTTCCTTCCCTAGAGTAATTTTTATCTAGAGAAATGTTTTGGGTTGATGTGTTTTCTTCCCATGTATTTCTAAAAGTCCATTTTCTGTTTATGGCCAATGAAGATAAATCTTATTCTATTTATTCCCAATTCAATTCTTGAAAAATCACACACAAATAGTCAACAGTTCACATAAATAGTCAAAATGCTTTAAAAAATATCACAGTTGGTGATAAAGTCTCCATTCATGTAAGAAAAGGGTATGTGTGTATGTGAACTCCACATAAGTTCTCTTGGGAAAGACAAGAGCCTAGGCCTACAGCAAATGCTAGTTCAATCACTATTGTATAGTGTTTTTTCATACATTCAGTGGGCATCCTAGACAGTGGGCATTTCTGTGGACAGAAAATGTCTCAATTTCAACGCCAATTTTATAGTCAGAAATAACAGCATGGAAATGTGTCACTTACCAAACATGAAGCTGGTGATGCGCCTACAAACTGAAGAGAAGACATGGAAAACATCTTCTGTTGTTCAGAGCAATGAGCCTGAGTTCTCAAAAGCTCAAGAGTGGACCTGGGCTTAGTTTCTCTTCTGGCCATTCATTCACTCTCTGTAAAGTGATAAGCAGGTTACTCAAATTGAAAATACTGGTTTTTATAATTCGTTTCTTCCTCTGTAAACTTGAGATAAGGATGATCTAGAAAGATGAGTTGAGAAAGTGAGACATTGTCTCTCCAATCTTGTCCTAATATCTGCATCAAAGCACCACTTTCCATGTTTACCTGTACTCTCTTTTACCTCCAAACATATACTAAGTTTCTGGGAAATTTCAAATTCATCATTTCAGCATATATATTGTGTCAACTGACGAGTAAACAGTGCTACCAGACCAGACGGGCCCTCCTTTTTTCAATAATAATGATAACATCTCCAGTTAGTTCAGTCATTTTGACTTCAATACATCAATTTTCACTGTTTTCTCAAGTTGTCATTTTTTATAGGCAACTATATTCACTGTCTCTCATTGAATTGTGGGAAGTCATCTGATACACTGTATAGCTCTGTTTCTTAGTTCAATTAGTTAGCTATAGGAGTATGCATACAAATCCAGTCTTAGTCAATGGTATTTTGAGCTGTTTGTTTTTGTAAAACTAATTTCTAGTAAACGCAGTCCCCTTGGGAATGATATACAAGGGCTCAGAATACAAAAGATGATTCTACTTAATACAGAAGAGTGAAAGAAGCCTAAGAGAGAGAGAGAGAGAGAGAGAGAGAGAGAGATGAGAGGAGAGGAAGAGAGAGAGAGAGATTTAGCATTACTTTGAAACCATAGGCCCCGCTATGGATGAAATATGGACATTTTGAAATTCACTTCCATACAAGTTACTAAGGTATGACAGACTCCTGATCTAGACTGGGCTCTGTACTGGCTGGTTTTGTGTGTCAACTTGACACAAACTACAGTCATCAGAGAGGAAGGGGCATCAATTATGTCTCCATAAGATTCATCTTTAAGGCATTTTCTCAATTAGAGAACAATGAGAGAGGGCCCAGCCCATTGTGGGTGCTGGCATCCCTGAACTGGTGGTCCAGGATTCTATGAAAAAGCAAGCAGAACAAGCCAGGGGATGCAAGCAAATAAGCAGCATCCTCATGGCTTCAGAATCAGCTCCTGCTCCAGGGTCTATTTGAGTACCTGTTGTGACCTCCTTTGGTGACGAACAGCAAATGGAAGTGTAAGCTGAATAAGCCTTTTCCTCCCCAACTTGCTTTTTGGTCATGGTGTTTAGTCAAAGCAATAGAAACCGTAACTAAGACAGTTTCTGAGATTCAGAAGTGTATTTCATCAGAAAACTGAATATGTAGTCATGGCTACCCAAGAAAGGAATTCAGGCAATAGGAACCTTGCAAAGAAAAACAAAAGTGTGTACTCCTCCACTGATGTGAATAAGGACCAAGGTGTGGGCAATGGAAAAAAAAGTGAGAGAGAGGTGAAGTTTGTAAAAGTTGTATGTAGTAGACATTGTGCATCTTTGATGCTTGTCCTGGAACTAGCTCTTGTAGACCAGGCTGGCCTCACAGAGATCTTCCTGTCTCTGCCTCCCAAGTGCTAGGAGTAAAGGCATGTGCCACCACTGCCTGTCTCAATTGTAACATTTTTTTGTCAATGGACTGTTCATGCTTTCTCATTTGAACTCACTGTTCATTGGCTAGAATGAGGAATTATATTAGAGCCTCAAATAATTAGACTGGAAATATGAGCTTTTTGTGAGGAAGGAACCATAAAATATATTACTAATAAAGAAGTTCAAGCAAATATGTGAGAATAACATCTGTTTTTTAAACAAAAAAATTAATATATTTATTTTTGACTGCCCAATTGCCAGCAAGGTTTCTGGATCCTATAGTTATTAGCACCAGCTCCACACACATCACCGGGGATGTGAGCACTGTCCACATGTAATTACTCTTGAATGATTTGTTCTGGGTCACATTCTGCCTTTCACATTTGGTTGAAGACAGGTTATACAACTCAATTCTCCTTCTCTCACTAATGCCTCTTAAATTTTCATTATACCTAAAGTCTGGTGAGTACATAGAAGAAACTGAGACTTATTTATAAGAAAGGAGATCACATCATAAAACAATATTTATTATTAAAAAGAAAATACTTTATTGTCTTTTGCTTCAAAATTTACTGATCACATAAAACTTAACTAAAGTCCTTGGGATTACAATGTTTCTATTTGAATCACAATGTTACTTTAGTCTCAAGCCTGGTAAAAGCATCTCATCTCACTTTTTGATATCTTCCCAGCCAATTGCATCGCATCCTGTAGTATCTATGGCCTTACATGTATAGACAGTTCTCAATCTATATAGTGCAAATCACTCCCTGGAACTTTGACCAGTATATCACCCCCGGTATAATTTCCATCTGAATAGCCAACAGAAAACTCCAAATAATTCTGTGAAGAATAAAATTTCAAAACCCGCTCCAATCTTCTAATATGCCCAAAGTGACAAGTAATAGTTATTAAAATATTGTTTCAGGTTCTCCCTCCTTCTGCTCTTCATTAGGACCTTGGGAGCTCAGTCCGATGCTCCAGTGTGGGTCTCTGTCTCTATCTCCATCCATCGCCATATGAAGGTTCTATGGTGATATGCAAGATATTCATCAGTATTGCTATAGGATAGGGTCATTTCAGGTTCCCTATCCTCAGCTCCCCAAGGAGCTAACTGGGGACATCGCCCTGGGCACCTAGGAGCCCCTCTAGGTTCAAGTCTCTTGCCAACCCTAAGATGGCTGCCTTAATTAAGTTATGTGATTCCCTGCTCCTCTATCCAACCTTCCTTTCTCCCAATCATCCCATTTCAAGAGAGGTGCAGCCACCCACTGAGACAGTGGGGCTGATCTATTGGGAGCTCACCAAGGCCAGCTGGACTGTGACTGAAAAAACATGGCATAAAACCAGACTCTTTGAACATGGAGGACAATGAGGGCTGATGAGAAGCCAAAGACAATGGCACTGGGTTTTGATCCTACTTCATGTTCTGGCTTTGTGGGAGCCTAGCCAGT
>NC_022015.1:78571936-78654287 GCF_000317375.1 Microtus ochrogaster | reverse complement strand
GGAAATGGGAAGCTGGGAGGAGGCGGGAATTTTTTTTCTTTCAATAAAAAAAATAAATAAATAAAAATTAAAAAATATTGTTTCAGGAGTTGCCGTTTAATCAGCAGAAAAAAAATATTGACAAAATTGATCCAAGTGAAAACTGTGATGATAAAAGGACTTTACACAATAAACCATACAGTAGCACTTTCATTTCTTAAAATGGTGACCACCTCTTTGCTCTAACAAAATTCTCACTTTTGCAATATCATGTACCTAAATTTGTTATTTATTAAATATAAATTAAATGGTAAATGGCAAGTCACATTTAAATGTACACAAACTTAAATCATGGGTTCAAGAATTCATATATGCATGATCCCATAGGTTTTGCCAAACACAGCTTAATCAACTGCATGACAAAAATATGTAATAGCGAATATGCTCAATAAAATTAAAGGTATGTAGGACCCGAAAGATGCTTTTAGTCACATATTTATTTTCTATTTTCTACAAACATTGCCTAGTTAACTTAAAAAAATACATCTACCTACAATGGCATTTGACTATGGCTTTTGTGAAACCAGATAATATACACTCCACTTACAGTTAATCAGCATAATACAGAAGAATAACAACTTGAACTCTAAACACCACTTTAGGAGTTTATGTCATTATCATTATACCCAATAATGATGTCCTAATGAACTTGAGAAGCAATTCTGGGCCGCCTTTGGAATTTGTGTGCCTTTTTCATTGTGATATTGCTTGTCAAGGAGAACTCTTAGGTACATTCAATCAATCTCAATTAAAAATGATACCCGAGATAAGCAGTGCCTTTTTGTTGAGAATAATTACATTTTATTCGGTATTTGTCTGATGGTGTTAACTGATTTTTTTTTCAGTGATAAGGAAGAGGAGCAAGGCTATGATTTCTTACGTTGAAGCTGTGCTATGTGACAAAGGCTGGAAAGTTTTCCTCAGCACTCTCTACTTGTTTATGTATTTAAAGCTGACTCAGATGATTCACATTTGCATATACAGAGGCAGCAGTAAATGATCCAGGTTTAAGGAGAGTTACTGAGCAATCTGAAGTATATTGGCGAATAGAGTCAAACCTACATCTGTATGTAGTTATACACGGCCCTACCGAAGACACCAGTGTTTGCCAGTAGCCCACTTATGTCATTCTTCTCATTGTCTATGTGTAGGTTCCACTGGCTGGCATCAAATCTGGAAGAGTAAGTCATAAATGCATGCTAGGGTCACCATTGTTTTCCCCTAAGTATACTGTATATGAAATTAAGCTTCTTGTCAAACTCTGAAGAAGCCCATTCTGTGGGAACTGGTTATAAGGATCCTGAATGACAATAAAAATACAGGGAAATGTTCCACCAGTGTACAAACTTAGCACTTCCTAATTTCCAAAAAAATATATGAACACAACTGGAAGCAAATACCAAAAATAAATAAATAAATGAATGAATAAATAAACAAATAGAACTATTTAATATTTAACAAGCACCTTTGGAGAGTTTTGTTCAGCCTGAAAGAACTATGTGTAGGCAATGGATTTACTTACTCTGAATAAGAAAAATGTTAAAAATAGTATATATTTTTAAATATTTATTTATTTAATGTATATGGGTCTTTTTTGTATATGTTATGTTTTGACTTCATGTTACTGCAGCACACTTCACTTGGAAGCCAGAAGAGGGCTTCAGATCCTTTATAACTGGAGTTACACGTGGTTGTGATGGTCCTGTGTGTTGGTAACCAAATCTTCCTCCCCTGGAAGAGCAGTCAGTGTTTTGAACCATGGAGCCATCTCTTCAGTCTCAAAACAGTATCTTAAAGTATAGCCTTTTAGAATATAAAAATGGAAAGATTCAAGATATAAGACAGACAGTCCTCCTAAAATGATAGAAACTGAAAGAGAATGCCTTAGTTCTGGCCCTGTTAGTACCAGAAAACTGAGTTATATTGATTCATTTTCAGTAAAACAAATTGAATCTCTGGAAAAATGGAGAGAATAGTCTTTGAAGGCATCTGGAATAACAACATTTAGAAAAGTTGGAGACTGGCCTTTCAGGGAAGGAATTGGTCTGTGTGTTCTGTAAGTATCATCATTGGGTAACTACACATCACTGTATAACTATTGGAACTCACAGAAAACTGAAGAGTTGGTTTAGTGTAGTGGGCAAGAAGACAGAGATTGAAGACAACAGATTGGCTGGAAATAAAATAATTTTGAAACAGTGAGAAGCATAGTATACTGACCCCCCAATTTAGCATATCATACTCTCTCATGTCCCTGACTGACCTCTCAGTTTTAATGCCCGAACCTAGCAGAAATCAACAGTTCTGCAATGGAAAAGGTGGACTAGAAATCTCAAATGTTCTCTAACACAAACATAATTCAGAGAGTTTAGAGCTTGTAGTTTACCAAATCGGGCAGCTGTGGCAATCATCCTCGCATGGCAATCACCATGAAAGCCACGGAGGATTGGGGTTCGGGCTGCGGTGAAACTAAATGACCACCACACACTATCACAGCCAGTCTGAAGAAGTAAATAAACTGTAACAAAGTATAAAGCAAAAAGAACACAACCAATAATCTATTTCTTCACATGAGATAAATGTTTTACACAGAAAGACAATTAAATCTAGAGTCTTCAGTGGACCATATCTTCAAAATTTGTACCTTAAAATAAAAATTTCCCAAGCATGTAAAGAAACATGGTTGTTGAGAAAAAAAATAAATATTCAACAGAGATGGTATGAACTATGTTGCGGGGAGGGGTAGTCTCAGCACAGAAGTCAATAAGGTGGTATAAAGAAAAATGATAAGAAAGAAAAGATATTAAAGTCTAAGATAATGAAAACTAATTAAAAATATTCCATCTGAAAAAGTGCTTATAAACAGAAATGAGTCTTTCAGTAACCAATAAGGCAATAACTTAATGGTCTCCTATAAGGAAAGAGGAGAAAAGGTAAAAGAGCATCATGACTGCTCACTGGACATGTGCCACATTCTAAACAATATGCTAAGTCCGTTCCATACAGACCACACCAGTTCTCATCTCAACCCATGACTGAAATACTTGTAAACTGATGTTTTACATATAGAAATGAAATTCAGATACTCAACTTTCAAAAACAAACAAGGACGCTGAAAGCTGTTGCTATACATAGTCTTAAATCTTCCTGATGCCTAGGCTAGGAATCCCAACCACATCTTTCCTTCCATCACTAGTTTAAAGTTTTATTATTTCAATTTTTCTGTTTGGTTCACCTACCATTTTAATAGGCATGATATTTTTTAAATCTTTTTATTACAAATTAAGAAGGGGGTGTTCTAAGAATTGTTATGCTGTAGTAACATGTCATCTCATAGATCAAAATAAAATAGTCAATGAATGCCCATGAACAGTTTTATCAACTTACTGAAAAACCTGTATGTAGGGACTGGAGAGGTGGGTCTTTTGTACATTCTTACTTCACGGGCGTGAAGACAGGTTTTCAGATTCCCAGGCTTTTAGGTATGGCAGCATGACAGTTAATGCCAGTGTTTGGCAAATGGAGACTTAGGGTCCACAGAGCAAGACAACAATCTAAACTAGCTGAATTGGCAGCTTTGGGGTCATGTGAGAAACTCTGCCTCAAAATGTATGGTGGAGAGTGATCAATGA
Source organism: Microtus ochrogaster (assembly GCF_000317375.1). Taxonomy (NCBI): domain Eukaryota; kingdom Metazoa; phylum Chordata; class Mammalia; order Rodentia; family Cricetidae; genus Microtus; species Microtus ochrogaster. The sequence continues at coordinate 78,650,616 of NC_022015.1, read as the reverse complement.
AAAACTGAAAATCAACTTCCGGCCTCCATATATGCTATGTACCTATACCACATATATGCCCACACACATACAAACACAACATGCATGCAAGCACATGCAAGTACGCATGTATGTACACACACACTCCATACACTTGCAAACATGTCAGTAAAACTCAGCATACAACCTGACCATTGTCTCAGTCCTTCTCTTCTGCCAAAAATCAATGGTACGCATCTCATTCCAGTTTATTTGATACAGGAGAGAATTTAAATCGGAGGTTGACAAATACAACAAATCAATTTCACTATGCTTAGACCCACACAGAAATATCAGAAAAATACACATTCTAAACATATACCAACATTTCACTGATGTGCCAATGAATCCTACATCAATGGCTTCTGAAGATAATACCTGATTTTTTAATGAGTATACAAAAAAGAATCAACTTAAAACATTTTTCAAGCATTATGACTCCAGAACATACGATAGCACCAGTTTATTTTATTACAATTTCATTCTTGGTCTTTCCTCTGATGATAAGAGATGGCTACAGAACTTGCAGCAGGGACATGAAGAGAACACTTCCTGAGATTAGAGTTGAGGATTTTGGTTACTTCCGTATGTGCAGGTGCATCTGAATTTGTGGCCAATTGAGAGATCCAGGCCCACAGCACATGCCTTGCTTGGGGATGAAGTTAACCTCGGGTTAACTCTTGCTAAATGCAAGATTAGAGAAGCTGTGGCTTCTCTCAGAGAAATGAATTTTTGTTAATGAAGGAGAGCCTAAGTTACAAGTAACACACAACACTAACTAAATATCAGATATATACATTCGCCCAGGTTAAATAGGTATGACATAGGAATCATATAGTGATTGTAAACCTAATATGTAAGATGGCAGGGTAATTGTTTTCCTATATCATGGGATCTTTGGTCCTTAATACATACATAGGCATTTAAAATATACATATTTATATATAATGTGTATGTGTATATGCCTTTTGAGATTATAATTACTGTATTTTTCCTTTCCTCCACACCCTTCCATGTATGCCCTATCCTTTTCTTTAACTGTTTATATATGTATATATTCATAAATACATAAACACAGCCTGCTCATACATATTTATAACCTCCTAAGTCTGTATAGTGTTACTTATTTGTATATGGTTTTAGAACTGACCCTCTGGTATTTTATAATCAATTTGTGTGCTCTTCCCTGGGGAAGACTACTTTTGCTCTCAGCAGTTCTTAGTTGCCAGGACCTCTTGGTCTAGGGTTGAAAGGGACTCTAATTATGGAGTGTAGGAAAAAGATAAACACAGAAGAAGAAGGAGAGTAAAATAACAGTAACGTTCCCTGAAAACATCATAAGGCATCATACTATTAAATATTTACTAAAATACCTATAATTTATGTAAGCCAGTATATAAATATGCCTATATATTTTAAATAAAAATTCCCCATCTAGGCCAACAGTGATCCTGCACGATCCACAGGCTATCTTATAAAAATCCCAACATTAGGCATAAGAAAATGTCTTTTGAGTATAGGTCAGGGTTGTTCAACAGATTCCTAAAATATTATAGGCCCTTGCTACTGCCCTTGGTGGTCTCCAGAGGTAGAAGACAAGTCTCTACTGCTAAAGATGCCTCTGGACCGTAGGTCCAAAGGCTCCCAGCTCAGCTTCACTAAATCCTCCTGCCTGAGCCCTAGCTTTCATGGTGACAGAAAGCAACATGTAGATCTTATATGAAAAGTGAGAACCTTCCTGATAAACCAAACACTTCCTTGGCTTGGGTGTCACCCAAATTACTTAATTCCTAATCCTGTCCACAGAGCACTCAGGACACTGTCTTTGTCAGCAAATACAGATCCAAAGTCCTGTAAGTCTGTGATGGTAACCTAGGTGAAAGAAAATTAAAAGGAAAGACAAAAATGTGATTTTTCTAATGTTACAAGAGTACAAAAGAAAGAACGGGAGTTTAATCTTCTATGAGGGTTTTCAAGAAATCTGGGGTTTAGCGTGAGAAATATTAAATGCAGACTGAAACTTTGAGGAAAAAACCCCATGATTTTATGTTTTAGTCTTATTTAAAATGAATGAGGCTGCCAGTTCCTGTTACAGCCACTATATTTTATAAAGCAATGCTTTGTAGGCTGATCCAGCTGCACACAGGGATTACCAGAGAGGTACTGCTCATCTTTCCGGAGCGGAGGAGTGCTCCCTTGACACAAAACTAAAGAGATGAGCAGAGACAGGTAAATCTCAGACTTGCAATGTGTTTTTATCTTTTTCACTTGCTCTGCTCTTTGCCTAGGTTTTCACGTTGTTACAAAAGCTTCTTCTGGCCTCCGTGTGCTTTGAACCTCCTTTTGCCCTGGATGACATTAGTCTACACATTCCAGACAAAAGTCCTCAGAAGGGAGGCATAGGGGAAGGTGGAAAGGGCTCTGGTAACAGTGCCTAGTGTAACTGACAGTTCTGGAGGGACCCACATGTTCTGTCTGCTGGATCAAGATATCATCTTTCCAACAAAGCCTAGCAAATCACTTTGAGATTCTGTATCTCAGGCCTGCATTTTAATATTCTCAGGAGTAGCAATATGAGTTTGTCTAATCTTTTTTTTTTAAATTTTCTCATAGGTTAAGCAAGTATGCTAGCACTGAGTGGCATTTCCGACCTTAATTTGTACTCATTCGCAAGTCATCCTTTTAATTCTCCTTTATCCCAACCCTATATTTATTATTAGTTATTTTCCCCACCTATGCTTCTGAAAAAACCTCTTTTATTCTTTACTTATCCATTAAGTACTCAGCATGATGGGAGAGACACTTTGTTTCCTATCAACTCCATCCTAAGCTATCAAAAAATTTCATGTAGGTTATTAAGTTCACTACTGAAACCGCATCCGTTTTTCTGAAAACTTACCAGAGGAACCATGGTTTCTTAGCAGCTTTTCGTTATTATTACTATAACTATATTATGTGTTGTCTTGTTGTTGTCTTTGTTGTTGTTGCTTTGCCAAAGCCACTGCACTTTCTTGCCGCACCTGCAGTTTTAAGGGTACATTCAGTGGCTGATTCTAACTTTCCCTCTCCTCTCACCTCGTAGTCTGCCACATACATCACCTGACTCATTTCTCGGTCTTGAAGTTAGCTTATTTCTGGAATATCTAGATGACCTGGGGAAAGAAAAAAGGAGGAAGGAAAGGAAAGAAAATGCAGGCAAAGAAATGTAGTCTAATTACAATAATTGACTTTGTATAAAGGGATAAAAGAAAAGCACTTATTCTTCAAGGTTCTCTGATATCTTGCATACAAAATAGATCTAAGTGTAAGAGGTTAATTTATTAATGAATTCAACTCTACAAAATATGAAAGTGTTTAGGATAAAATGGGGTTAACTTCCTTCTTTGTTGTCTAACATTTGGGATTGACCTTGAAAAGTCAGTGGTAACCAGGGTGGGTGATCAAATTCAGCATATAGAGGCACATCTGCTGCAGGAGACTATCAGTTTGCTAAAACCAAGACTCTCAAAGAGAGCTTTAAAGAACAAATGGTGAGATTGGACTGGGTATCAAAGGCCTGTAATCCCAGCCAATCTGGTAAACCAAGACAAGAGAATTTCAATTTTAAAGTCAGGTTGGCCAATATTATAGGTTCAAAACCAACATGGTAAATTTTGTGAGGACCTGGATTCAATTAATAAATAGATTTTTAACAATGAGAGGTTTTGGTGGTGGCTGATCAGTAGAGTGTTTCCCCTAGCATATGTGAGGTCCTTGGCTTAATCCTCAGTACAGAAAGTGCCACTATTGAAAGTAGAATTAAAATATAGGGAATATGATATATTGGCTTACAAATCTTTCTACTCTTCAGAATCAATTAGAGGTGTCTCTGAATTTGAAAATACTGGAATCTGATTCACTAGGACATTATAAAAGGCTGAGAACTTGTATTTTGTTGATAACTTGAATTATTCCAGTACAGCATCTGACCAGAAACATTAGTAGGTTTTGCTAAATGCACCTTTATGTTTAAGAATCTCTCAAATGGGCTCTAGGGAACTGACCTTGTACTGAATGACCTTGCACTCCGATGAGCTATACCATTACATTTTTTTTTCATTCATAGTATTTTCATCCCATGTGGCCAGTTCTCCCTTATAAATTAGGGGAAAATAGACTTTTTAGTTTATTTACTGGTAATGTAGGCTTTGTACACTGTGACTGCGAATAGCTACTTACTTCTAGACAAAGAAGGCCTGGGATGAAAAACTTTGTTGTCTCCAGGAAGACAGTAATCTGTGTGAGTTATGGTTTCTACAGTTTTTACTGCAGCATAGCATTTAATGACAGCATCCAATCAGAATATGAATACAAATAGCTCAGGAGATGAGAAGGAGGTGGGTAAAATGGAAGAAAAAAACAGCTAAAGGGCGTTCTTCAGATGGACTGATGTTTATCTGATTAATGCCTTGGCCCCCTGCCCACATTTAATGCATAATGTCACTTAGAACCACATGGAATTTTCTCAAAGGGAACTGTTGAAGCAAGAGAAGGTGATGACTATTTAAAGCAAGCCCATTAATAGAACCAATGTAATTGGTTACAGATGAGTCACAGAACTTATGGTATTAGGAATTTCAATTTCTGATACTCTATCCAGCAGGAAAAAAGCAGTACATTATTTATAATATCTAAGCAAGTCAAAGCAATCTTTTATTTGTTTCTCTAAGACTTCACAATAGACATAAAAAACTCAGGTCTTCAATCTAAAGAACATCAGCCTTTGCTAAATTAAAATTATCTATGAACAATTTAAGGTCAATTTTGTCTTGGGTCACTTCATTAAGAACAAAGCAGTATCTTATGTTGTGACTTCCAGGTTTATTTTAAATCAAACTATGCCTACAGAAATAATAAGCAAGTCTTAGGAACATGCATTATATTACCAAAACCATATACAGCTGAAGCAAGAGCTAATTATTGACATATATATACACACATATGTGTGTAACATATAGAAAGAGCACACCGTAGTAGACTTTGTTTCACTACTTTGAATCAGCGCAAGCAATACTAGAAATGAAGACATTTTTTTGATAAAACAATGGGATACTTTTTACAATTATACTTATTTAGAAGTTTTGTATTCTACAGAAAAGACCAAAATAAGTTACACAGTTCTTTAAGATGTTGTTTTGTAAATGTATTTATAGCTATTGCTTGAACAATGTTCACATACTTTTCATAGTGCAAAATATCCGTGAGAAGCCTCCTAAGCTTGCCAGTAAATATAATCTGGATGATGTAGAAAATTGTGAGATGAAAGAGCATATATTAGGCTCTTTGCCTGGTTGTGGGAAGTGTGCCGTTATAACTACGCAATTTAAATAAGAAGAAATAATAGGCTCTTTATGCTGGAACATGGCAAGTGTGTCATTATATTTGTTCAACTTAGATCAAAGACCAGATTATTGCTTTCTTCATCTTGAGTGAAGAGCACATTTTTGCTGATATAAATCCACAATTTAATTGAGTATAGAAGTTGAAAATGATTTTTCAATATGGAACTCACATCAGGAATAGTCAAATATTTCAAGGAATCTATACCTGTTTTCTTTTTAAATAAAGTTTTACTGGAACACAGCTATGCCCAGTTTGTACATATCTTTGAAAGATGCTTTGTGCTGGACAACAGAGCCTGAGTGTTCTTAACAGATACTATATAACTTGTGAACCAACAGTGAGACATTAACTCTCTAGGCCTTTGAAACTTCTTATTGTCTTTTGTTTTACAGAACAAGAGCAATGCTAATAGAAAACACAGAGCAGGCATCTAAGGAGATAAATAAAGGGTGTGGAATTGGATTGGAAAAGTAAGTTTTGACAATGACTACTGCATCAGCGAACAAAATATATGGCAGAAGCGAGAGAAGTTTGTTATATTCTATCAATACTACATAAGAATGATATCTCTGTATTTAAAATCCATAGAAGAGTTAATGTTTTTATTTCAGATTCCATTTTCATGAAATATCATCTCAAAATACCACATTATAGTCTGGACGTAAAGGATGAAGAACACCTAGAAATTATGAATAAAATGTGAGTAGTATTGTTTGAACATATCTGCTGAAATGGTCCATTTGTTTCATTACTCATAATTACAGTGAAATGGGTTTGATTTTATATCTAAATGCACTTAATGGTTTTAATGGTTGTGTTTTATGAGACTGTTTATGAGGTTAATTTCTGTCAGTGCTCAAGACATCCTGTATAATCCTGCACAGAAGAAGAAAGTGGACATGACCAGGCATCTTCCCAAATCTGAGGAAGAAGCCTTCCAGAACTAACTCTGCGGTACACTGCTCCAGACTCTTTACACAGAGAGTTTTCATTTTATTGTGGAAGCCATTTAAGTCAGTGAAAGTTTTAACAGGAACATGTTGAAGTTTCAAGTATGTTTGTGCAACTATTAAAATGACCTTTGGACTGTAGAAAGTTCCAGAATATTTTTTGTCAGACATGGTGGAAATTGGCTTTCTTAGGCTGGATTCTTTTAAAACGTATCTTGATGTACTTTTGAAATTTACCACTTATGAAAGTTTACATAGAACAATTACTGTCCCCTGCTTTTTCTCCCTTTCAATATTTTAAACATGTTGCTTCTCTGTTTTTCCTTATGCCTGGTTCTGAACTAGATATGAAAAAGTTACCCCATATGTCCTTTTATATTTTACCTTTAATTTTACTCTTGCTTCATTCAGGGCTCTTCCTTTATGGTTCAGTAGTTTGCCTTTGAAGTACCTGCATATTACTTAGTTTTTTTTCCTCTTTCTTTAATCCTAAATTTTGAGGACTTCCAAGCAGCTGATTCATTTACTTGTTTTGAAAATTTTGGCTAACAGAATCTGATACATTTCAGAACAATATCTTGTCCACATGTCAGTAACATGTGGTTAGAAGTATAATTTTGAAGTATTTTAGATGTTCCTCACTCAATATTTTATATTAACTCATCTATTTTCAAATTTTTAATCTTCCCTTTGTTGTGAAATGATCATTTAAAGCTTCTTTGAACATTTTCTAGACGATAAATAGATAAAAGTACAGATGTTAGATATAAGCTAGATAGCTATATAGGTATATAGATAGATGGTGGGTACATAGATAGAACACTTTAGATATAGGCTTTATTTCACTCTTATTTCATTTAGTGATAAGAATAATGCTCCCTGTAAAATGTTTCCAAATACTTTTTCTCAGGGGCAACCATAAATGTTATATTTCTTGGAAAAAAATCTTTATAGGTATGATCCAACTTAAAGATTTGAGATTGGAAAGCTACCCTGCATCACTTGATTTAGGCCTAATATAATCACAGCATGCCATAAACAGAGAGTTTTATCTGTCTGGAGGCAGAAGCAATGATTCAGAGGGGAAGTCAAATGGAGTTCAAGGATCAGAAGGCAAAAGAAATATCAGCTGGGCAATTGCAGGAGCTTGAATTCTGTCAAAACCTCAAAGGTCCAAAAATACCTTTATTAGATCTTGCTATTTATAGCATTCAGGTCTTGGAAAACATTGTGCTGAAGTACAATATTTATAATTATTTATCGTTATAAATCACATCTTATAATAATGAGATTTAAAACCTTTTATAAGAACTTATCTATAGTTAATGCACAGTACATACTAATTTATGAAATTTACAATTCATAATTTGTATTCCTTTTGCTTTTCCTTTCAACGATTTTAAATTATATTTTAAAATCATTAGGTTAAATCAGTGTAAAAGAAAAGAAAAAAAAACATTATTTTTTCTGGTTTTCATTTGTTCTTTTGTTTTATAAATCTAAATATTTCCTGATCCTGAGTTTTCAGAAAAAAACTCTTAGGGAGGGAGACTCTCAACTGGGTAGAGTTGCTTGCTGTGTGTAAGTTGTACAGGAAGACCCAGACATGCAACTTTGCTGACTCGGCACCCATTTAACTGGACTTGTGATCCACCTGCCTTTCAATCACCCATGTTCTTATAAGTAACCCATTTCCCCTACTCCTTTAGGTATACACTTCTTTATCTGTAAAATATTTTGTTTATCTATGGTGAGCAGACATTCCTTGACATATCCTCCTGGAAAACAATAGCCATCTATTGCAGAGTCTATTTCTCTGTCATTTTTGAGGTTTGTTTTCTTTAGATAAAAATTTCTGGATTGACATAGTTTTCTTTTCTTCTCCTTCCTATTCATCACTTTGAATATAGTAGTTTTTTTTAGTTGATTGGTTTCATGCAAGAATTTCTAACTATCTTGCTTGTTTTACTGAACCTTGAACTTTTGTTATACTCTTGTGACTGTCTTTAAAATTTTCTCTTTTCTTTTTTTATTTCCATGGCTGGAAACATAACTGCACATGGTGGTTTTGGTACTTTCATGTTCTGAGGTCTCCTGATCTTCCATCTAAAGCCTATCGGAAACACTTTCGGTTATTATTTCTCCACATCTCACACTTTCCTCTTCTCCTTTTATGATACCAATTACGAATTTATTCTGCCATTTAATATTTCTTTGTTTTACTTAGGTCACTTCTCTTCACAAAGGTTCAGCATCACCGGTTCTTTATTCTCATGCCTAAACTCCTGCTGACCCTGCCAAAGGCTCTGCTCATTTGATTTGTTAGCATCCCTAGAACTTTGCCTTGCATGTGTCCTACAGCCTTCACCTGCCACTGAGGATATCTATTGCTTTATATTGCCATGTGTTATACGTTATTTACTCTGAGTACTCACTTATGTTAGACCAGCATGTTCATTATTCTCAGATGATCACAACTTCTATGATTTTCCTCTAGGTAGCATTGGCTTTTCATTGTTTTGAATATATGTTTGTTTGAATGTTTTAACCTAACTTGCTGTTGCTTGCTGCAGTTCTTACCCAGGACACTAAGATAGATTAGCAACTTATATGTCAGAAAATGAGCATATTGTTTTCTTGCTGCTGGCATTTAGTATTGGGTCATGATTTGAATGGTGTAGTTTTCACGTAGACTGACATTGAGATTTTTGTTACCATAGTTACTGTCAGTGCGCTACACTTTTCAGACCTATCTAGATTCTCTCCTATAGAAGGAGACCTGTTTCTGGCGTCTTTCAGTTTTGTTTTGCTTTCCTTGAGTGCTGCTCTCCTGCATCTCCACACTTCTGACTTACTAACACTGCAACTTGGTTCTTAGGGACTTGGTTCTCACTGCCATTTTCCTTCTATCTATTTATAAAGTTTTATAAACAAGTCATGCAAAAAGGAAAGAACATTTTGTCTCATTTATTCCTAGCATCATAATATAGAGAACATAAAGGTAGACAATGTAGTAATGTTAAAGAAGGGTCATTGTAACATTTGAACATATTTTATATACATTTTAGAGAAATAAATTCAAGGTCAGTTTGAAGAAAAAGGAATCCAAAGGTTATAGTTTTTTATAGAAAAGTTATGAAAGACAAAAATATAATTGCATATAATGTCTATTTGATATATTAGATGTATCACTAATTTCATCTCAATAATTCTAGTTAATGAAAATTTAGTATACATGAGTATATGGAAAGTGCTAGATATATGTGCACATGTGTATTTACGCATTTATACTCCACTCATAATGAGATATATGTGCACATGTGTATTTCTGTATTTCTTTGTTTATACTCCACTCATAGTGATAGCATTCAACCATCTACACAGCCTGCATTCAGGGACCAAGTGTCTGCCAGCAGGATAAGTCAGTGGCAGCAGTCAAGATGTGACACCGTAGCTAGTGCCACTATATGCCATGCACTCTCCCTATGTGCATGCTCTCTATCCCATTTCAAAAAGCAAACACCTTCTCTCCCTGTTCTGTTTGCCCCTTTCCCTTCTTGCTCAAAGGTTACTTCTGCACTACACCCCATAATCCTCTTAGTGAGCTCTGTTGTATGTTATGGCACCTCTGGATTCCAACCCACCAAGGTATCTTTGGTAGCCTGAGTTTAAATCATAAATACTGCCTTAAATTAATGTAATTCTTATTAATGTATGACAAAATTATAAGTCAAAGAAACATAATGAATAAAAATCTTCAAGCAAATATTATAGGTGATATATGAGAAAAGAGAATGTTGAAATAATTTATAAAGTATTTTTTGGAGTAAATGCTTCATGTTTCATAATAAAATAGTGTATGGGTACTCAAATTCAGGAAGCATCTTGTAGAGTAGTTCTATATATTTAAGCATCACACTGTGTGCCTCATCACTTTTCAAGGGGAGGAGACAAACACAAAATTTTCCAGGAGATGGTGAAAAATGACTACCTTCTAGGAAATGAAAGGAACCACAGAGTAGCCTGTAATCATGAAATATATATGTAAACCATGTTCTCTGAAATAGCAGCCAACAAAGAAAAATGAAGGCTATCATTTTTTAAAAGAAAAATAAGACCATAAGAAAAGATTTGGTTTTGAAAAACAAACTGGATATTGGCGGATGCGAATTCTGGATTATTCTCAAGCTTCTTGCCTACAAATAATTACACCACTAATTGCCTGATAACCCAGAGCCACCAGGAAGATAATCCATGAAAGAATTTAGAATCAAGTGGAAGGATTTAAGAAAACATGCTGAAAATTCTGCTAGAAAAGGAGGAGGCAGAATGCTTTGTGAAAATTCAAGGCCTATTTCATTCCCTGGTGCATTTGCAAGTTTAGGGGATTTGAAATTAAAAAGCAGATAAAGCAAAACAGTCTTCCCAGATTTCAGAGGCCACCTCTTGTGTAAGGGGCACATTCTTAGAATGACAGTAGCAGTGCTTTGGGTTCGTTTGCTTGTTTCTCAGAAAGAACAATGTTCGGAAATTAATGAGGACTTAGTGTGAAAACCTTCACATGGGTACATGTGATGGGTCTCACGTGAATCTTGATATCTTTTGGTAATGTCAACATGAAACGCAGCCATATCCTTGCTAAATGTTGGTCCTGGTACTTTTTCAAAGTTTTGATTTCTCAATAATATTTCTCATGGCAAGTGGAGTCCAAAACTAACACTGGCTTTGAGTTCAATTCAATGGATTAGAATCAAAGATAGTTCTCCTTATCTTGAGCCAACACAATTGGCTGAATCACAAGTATTTTCACCCAGTGGTTTTGATCCACTTCTGGAGAGATGACTAAATTGAAGCTTCTATATTGGTTAGTTCCAAGTTTTCAGGAACAAATCTGAAAACTAATTGAGTAAATAACCTCACCTGAGCCACACAGTTTTAAATTCTTTAGCAACTACCTCAAATAGGTCTATACAGATTCTTGAAAAATCTGTGCCCGGAAAATATACAATTTCACAATGGAAATAAACATTAGCTGATAGACCATACAAAGGGATAAAGATTGCTAAATTTCAGAAGGCATAGACCTTGCCATTTTTAAAATAGAATTTTTAATATTTTGTGTATATATCTGTATGTCTGAGTTAAATAAATGTACCATATGCAGGCAGAGACTGAAGAGGTCAAAAAAGGTGCTGAATCTCCTGGAACTGGAGTTGTAGAAAGTTGTAGGCTATCATGTAGGTTCTAGAAACTAAATTCAGGTTCCTGCAAGAACAGGGCATGTTCTTAATCATGGAGTCATCTCTCCATCTCCCGTCTCCATTCCTGCCCTTAAGATGTTTACAATCTTCTGAAAGGAGACCGAGATACAGAATATGTCTAAAAGTCCTATGTAATATAATTAGTGCTGAAATGAAAGTACACCCAAGACTTAATAGAAACCTCCCATGGGAAGTCAACAAAGTCTGTTATATCACTTGAGGCAAGACCAAGGCTCTCTCTCTGTATCAAGCTGAGCAAGGTATCCCTCCATAAGTGATGGACTCCAAAAAGTCAATTCACAAACTAGAGGTAAATAGCAGTTCCACTGCCAGTGGCCCCACAAGCTGTCCAATACTCATAACTGTCTCCATATTCAGAGGGCCTACTTCGGTCCTATGCAGGTTCCCCAGCTGTCAGTCTTAAGCTAGTGAGCTCCCGCTAGCTAGGGTCAGCTGTTTCTGTTGGTTTCTCATCATGGTCTTGATCCCTTTGCTCCTATTTTTGCTCCTCCCTCTCTACAACTGGACTCCAGGAGCTTGGCCCAATGCTTAGTTGTGAGTCTCTCCATCTGCTTCCATCAGTTACTACATGAAGGCTCTATGATAATAATTAAGGTGTAATCAATGAAAATACAGGGAAGGACAGTTAAGGTTTAAGGTGTCCTCTCCATTTTTGATTAGACTCTTAGCTGGGGTCATCTTTATGAATTTCTGGAAATTTTCCTAGTGCCAGGTTTCTCTCCGACCCCATAATGGCTCCCTCCATCAAGATAACTCTTTTTCCTCCACTCCCTGTCTGTCTTTCCCCATCTCTACCTTCCTGGTCCCTTATGTTCTCCTGGCTGCTCCACTTTCCCCTCCCCACTCCATTTCTACCCCCACCCCCACACTCCCAATTTATACAGGAGATCTTGTCTACTTCTCCTCCCAGGGGGATCCATGTGTGTCTCTGTAAGGGTTCTTCTCATTTCCTAGCTTTTCTGGGGTTGTGAACTGTAACCTGGCTATCAATTATTTCGTGTTAATATTCACTTATGAGTGAATACATACCATGTTGTCTTTCTGAGTCTTTACCTCATTTGGGACTTTTTTTCCTAGTACTACCCGTTTGCCCGCAACATGGAGGAACTGTATAGCCTTGCAATTCTGTTGAAGTATATACTCCAGAGAAATTATGTATTTGCCCTTGCATAAAACCTGTAAATGGATGTTCATAACTTGATCCCTACCTAGAAGCAACCTATCATCCATCAACTGATAAAAGAATAGGTAAAATACATAAAGCTATGTTCTGCAATATTATTTGATAATAAAAAACTTGTGAAATACTAAACTGTGGATGAAACTTTCACACATTGTGTGAAATCAGAGAAGACAGACATAAGCAACTACATGTTTTAGCATTCCATTTAGGTAGGATAGACTTGACTAGAAAAGTCCATAGGCACAGAAACTTACAGAATTGGGAAGTGCTGGGGAAAGCTGAAACAAACTTGATAGTTAGAAATAATAGGGTATGTTTTTGCTACAATGGATATGTTCTAAAACCAATGGCAGTGATAGATGATGGGTTGTGTGAATAAATTGAAAGGCTGCTGAGTTAAACATTTTAAAAGGTGAATTGCATAGTACAAGAATTGTGCCCTAATAAAACTGTTTAAAAATAAAGAAAACAAAAAGAGGTCTTTAAATTTTTAGAATATTCACTGCAGGTTTCCCTCCAGTACTGAATTGCCCTAGTGAATTACACTGATGGATATAATGAGATTAGCGTTCTACGGCCTATTACGCTAGTACAAAGCAAGGCCCTGCAGTGTGAGAGAGGAGTGAACTAAATGGCCACCTGTGGTCTAGTGAGGGCTCTTTTCTAAGGCAGAGGTTCCATAAAGCTGTCAGCCTTTTTTGTTCCCTATAGGACGTTTTTTGAGAGTGAAGCTAATATGTAGCCCCAGAAAGGTTTCCTACAATTACCTCCCTGGGAGTCAGCTTTTCATGACTGCTGCTCTGCCCTAAATGGCTTTTGACACAGGTGAAATTAGAGAACACAGCAAATATAATCCAAGGTGGCTCTGGGATCTACAGAGCCCCAACTAACAACAGTGCTGTGCTATCCAAGGTCTTGAGTACATTAGGAACTATATATCAATCTAATTTTTATATATATACACATAAATATAAATATACATGTATATATATAATACATATATATTAGATTGTGAATATAAATTTAAAGAATTTACATTTAGAGAATGATACTCTTCCTCAATGATACTCACGACAGCCTTTAATATCAAGACATATTTCTTCAGGAAGGTTCGTGTGGCCATGATTAGAAGCCTGGGGGAAGAGATTTGGGTGAGGAACTTCTGTCACAATCCAGCTCCCATGCAGAGAGGGTGAAGCTTATGTATGCTACAACTAACCTGTCACTTGCTTTGTGTCAGAGTAAAGGAATTTACATGTATTAATGTTTCCAAGGAAAGTTTGGCTTCAGTTGATGCTGTGTTTTAAATAGCATTTTTGGCTCTGACACTTTATTGGAAGCATCTCCAATTATTTCAAATCATGTTTATTTTGGGCTGTCATGCACTGGCACTACAGGGGAATACCAAATATAAAGACCCTCAGTTCTCCTGAAATCTCTTCCTTTACCACTGTTACAGCTAAAAATGTGTTCCCTAGGTCCATCTCACAGCTGTTAGAAGACCACCTCCTCTCTAGAGTTTCAAATGATTTAGTCACTTTGGATAAATACTCTACTGTTGGCTCCCTGCTGATATCAAATACTTTTACACATCTTTTTAAATTTTTTTCTTGCTAATGACTTTGAGTTTGTCTAAAAGAGAAATGGATTTCACCCAAAGGTGATCCCAGCATTTGGGATCACATGCCTTTAATCCCAGCACTAGGAAGGTGGAGGAAGGAGTCATATGGCTGAGAGAGGAATATAACGCAGTAGGAGACAGGAGCTAAGATGTACTCTGAGGTTTAGTAGAGTCGAATTACTGTGAGGTTTCATAGAGAGAGATTCTCTCTGAGGCTTTGCATAGACAGGATCACCCCTTTAGTCTGAGCATTGGTAGAGGTAAAACTCTCTAGTGGCAGACTGCTCCACTTCTCTGATCTTTCAGCTTTCACCCCTGATTGCCAATTCTGAGTCTTTATTATTAAAATCAATTAGAATTTATGCTGCACAGAAAGCTGATTCCTTGTCTGTAGAGGAATGATATAAAACTGTATGATTTGCTTCACATATTAGTTACTTGATGTGGTATGTCCTTCTGAATATGTGTGTTGCCTTTATTGATTGAAGAATAAAGCTGTTTCAGCCAATGGCTTATCAGAGTAAAGCCAGGCAAGATATTCAAACAGAAATATATAGAGAGAAAAGGCGGAGTCAATGAAACACCATGTAGCTGCTAAAAGAAGAAGATGCCAGAACAGCACCAATAAACCACAGCCTCACGACAACACATAGATCAATAAAACTGGGTTAATTTAAGACGTAAGAGCTAGCTAGGAATATATGTAAGCCATTGACCAAACAGTGGAACTTGGAGGAACAAAACTTCTGTCTGCAGTTGCTGCTTGTTGCTGTGAGAAAATAACTTACCAAAGCAACTTAAAGAAGGAAGAAGCTATTTTGGTGCATGGCTGAAGTGACTCTAGACATTCCATAATGGTGGGATGGTACGATGCTATGAGGGTGTAGTGGCTGATGACACTCTGCTTCTATGCAGGGCATTGGGAATGATGAACACTCGGGAGGAGTATGTTATCTCCTCATCTTTTTTCTCTTTCGGTGTGCTTTTCTACCTGAGATTCCAAGTCACAGGGTGTTACTGCTCTCATTCGAAGTGGGTCTTCTTCTCAGCTGACATGTCTGGAAAGGCCCTTACAGAAATGGCCAGAGATGTGTCAAGCAAGCAATTCCAATCCAGTCAAGTTGACAAATGAAGATGAACCATTACATTCTTTTAATTCTGAGTCTCCTAATCTAAAAAAAATGACTACAAAGACTGTACCAATTGAAGTCTTGTCCTGAATAATAGTAAAAGAAATAAGGTATTAGAAACTGTGAATACAATTCTAACTAATAATCCATAATTGATGAGCTCCTTAGTTAAGTTTGGTGTTTTTGCTAAACTATGGCTACCTTTCTCCCCATAAAGCAACCAGAGCAGACGTTAAGCGTGTGAACCAGTCTTTCACTGACTATCCTCCTCATTTTTCAATGGGAGTTTGGCAGGCAATCATCACAGGACAGATTCCAACTGGTCAATTATGCTAAATATACATTTGGGGTCAGGACTGGCTGCCAATGCAAGGGATTTGAAAGATTAGATTGATAAGTTGGACAAAAGTCATTAATTGCTGACAATTTGAATTTTCCAGCTTCAGGAGAATAAGATTGCCAATTTTAGTATTAATACATAAATTTTAGACATGCTCATTTTTTGTGGTATCTATGCCATTGCTGAATAAATTCCCAACCATTTTCTTGCTAATTTGTATGACTTAATATTTAAAAAAAGAAAATAAAAACATGTCCCAATAGGAAAGAAAATATGGCACCCAAATGAAGTAGAGAGATAAAGCAGCCTGACAAACATTCCAGGGAACTCTTATCAGGGCAACGTGTCTGTGCCTATGTATTGTGTTGAATCTGTTGTAGAAAAATGTTGCCAAGCCTAGCATGGTAATGTCTAAACCCAGCCTTAAAATGAAACTGCAGCTTTCTGTTAGAGATGCTCTAATATGTTATAAAATCAGAAGATGGCATCTTCAGAAATCTTAGACATACTGCTCAGATTTGCTCTCCCTTAATACCAACAACGTTCTACCTATCAGTCAGAAAACAATTTCCTTTTTCCACCAGGACTTTTACTCTCACTGAACTAAGCCCTTTCCCTGTCGAAATGACATTCTATTAGTGAATATGTCATAAACGTTTTCCTGTGACAGTAACGTTCGATTAAGAAGGAACAGACACTGAAAACACCTCCGATACACTGTGTCACTGAAAATAGAGGACATCATTAAAAATTCCTGATGCAGAAACTAGGTTAGGAGTGTTACATAGAGAAACAGAAAACAGCAAGGAAAATGCAATAACCAGTTATCAACAGCCCCTATGTTATAATTAAAGCCTAGTTTGTAATTTAAGAGGGCTTTCTGCTGCTGCTTCATAAATCAGATGGTGAGAAATCCTTGTTACTTCAAATGGTATGTGACAAGAGACTCTTTATAACCCATTGTAAAGCAGTTCTGCTTAAAGAAGGCCCTCTCTTTGTCCCAATAGTGCTGTGAATCTTAGCACAAATTTTCCTTCAATGAAGAAAATTGACTGTATTTTTTTTGACTTGTCCTATTATAATAAAAATTTTATACAGATTCTGATGTAAGGAACTTCTACTTAGGAGCTAGAAAAGTAAATCAAGAGGTTAGCAGGAAACAGAACTCAATAGAACCAGTGCTTCCTGAAGTACAACTTGAAGAATTGTTCTTCCTTTGTCTGTTGGTTTGTGTGTCAATTACACTTACATGGCTTTGTGCATTTGGTTTTTGATGTTTCTCAATAATCATTCTAAGTATATTTATTTTTAAATATAGTACCTCTTAGCCCATAATATATACCACAAGTTTCATAACTGTGTTTTCAGTGGTCACTGTTATAGTCATCTGTTATTATTTTAATATTAATCTTAAGCCAAGTTTGTTAACATTTTACAATGTTGTATCCAGATATGATACAGAGTTTAACTCTTATGACTTTACTACCAGTAGATAGATGGGGCAATTGGGCCTCAGAGAGACTTGTCAATTGTTAAGAAATACATTTGTACTGTGTGTGTAGTGTGTATGTGTGTGGGTAGGGGTGGGGATAAGGGAGGTGGGAAGTATTTTTTACAGACATCATTCTTTCTCTAATATATAGACATTTATTCATTAATATGCTACATAGATTATTAAACTGATTCATTACAAAAGAATTACATATGTAATTATGTTTAAACATATTAAGCTACATATTTATGTTGGCACAATTGTGAGGATAATTCAAAACCTTTAATTTAATGAGCCCATGTGTTGAGGAATATATATAAAAGCTGTTTATAAATGCTGATCAACTAATAGACAATGTAATTATCATTGACAAAGCAATAATATAAATGATTGACACTGTCAGAAAGAGAACTGGAAACATTCTTGAAGAAATAATCGAAAGCAATCTGGGATTAAGGTGAGTGGGCAAACTGGGAAGGAAAAGAGTATACCAGAGAGAAGAAGGTTGTGCCTGAAGTTAAAACAGTTGACTATAAGGGGCCATAGAGCAGACTACAGCTCTTTACAGTGAACAGAAGCCAGCTCTGGAATGCCAGTCCTATCCATACAGAATTGGCTACTCATTGTGGTTTTTAAAGATGAAAATTTTAAATTTCTGCAGTTCAGAATAAGAGAACAGATCTTACTGTTTTATAACTTTGCAGAAACCTTAGAACTTTTCTAGTGGGGACCAATTCAGAATCTTGAGAAAGATTTTATTTCCGTGGTACTGTATGTATAATTTCATTGTACATCATTTTAAATTTCACATAGATATTTCTAAGCAAATTCTCTTTAACTATATTAATAACCCCAACCTTTTCCTGTTGGTTGCATCCCTTCACCTAAACCCTTCAACTTTCATGCCATTTATATGTTTATGAATGACTATTTTATCTATAAATTCTAGTACACAAAAATTAGAGAAAATATGTGGTTCCATTTTTGTGAATCTGACTTGATTTACTTAATGTGATAGTCTCCAAGTGTGTCCATTTTTCAATGTAGAATATAATTTCATTTTTCTTTATGGCTGATTAAATTCTAGTGCTGTGGACATTTTCTTTATCTACTTGTTGAGAGATACTTGACAATTATGAATAGTGCTGTGATAAATAGATTGATACAAAGATCTTTGTAGTATGTTGCCTTGGAATCTTTAAGAACATGCCCAAATGTTGAGAGAGGGCCCTTTTTCCATCCTGGCTGCCCAGCTAGCTTAAACCCAAAATAACCACAAAAAAATTGTATTAATTAAATCACTCACTGCCTGGCCCATTATCTCTAGTCTCTTATTGACTAACTCTCACATCTTGATTTAACCCATTTCTGTTAATCTGTATATTACCACATGGCAGTGACCTACCGGGAAAGATTTGGCATATCTGTATCTGGCAGCTGTATGGCAGCTCTCCATCTGCCCTTCTTCCCAGCATTCAGTTCTGCCTACTCTGCCTACCTAAATGGTGCCCTATCAAAAGGCCAAGGCAGTTTCTTTATTCAACCAATGAAAGTAATACATAGACAGAAGGACCTCCTAAACCATTTCTCTTTTTCTATTTAAACAAAAAGGAAGGCTTTAACTTTAATATCATAAAATTACATAACAAAGCAGCAAGAATTACAGTTACATTATTTATATCTACTTCATCTTTTAGCATACCAAATGAAAACTATAACTATAACTATCCATTCTTCAACTCCATCAAAGACTCCAGAAATAATATACTATTACCCAAGTAAAAGAAGCCTAAGAACCAAGTAGAAACTTGGATGTCAATATTGGACTTATTGAGAACTTGTGAAGACTTGACATACCTTTTGGGTATATGGAAAGTCCAACAACCAAGTTACTCAAGAGACTGAATGAAACGTGTAAGTCAGAAGCAGGTTACATCGAGAGATGTAGGTGTAATGTCTTCTATGAATGGGAGGTGATTGGAGACAGAGCAAAGTTCATACTTAGACTTGAGGGATCCCAGTATTTAATGAAAGGTTTGAAAGAAAAGAACTGTAAAGAATAAAGAAAGAAAGTAGAATTCTACGAATCATGGGTATTATTTGGCTACAGTTTTAAAGAAGCAATAATCTAAAATAACCACAATAGGACAAGTGAAAAGATAAGAACTGTTCATTGGCCTTGATGATTTGAAGTCCAGCACTATGATCACAGTAAAGATTTTTGGGTAGAAGATGATGTCTGTATCTAAATGAAAAGGGGCTGGCTGAAAGTAAAGAAGAGGTAAGAAATCATCTATACTCTGAGGATACATGAATATATATATCAAGTAAAGAATATATATCAAGTAAAGAGCAGGATTCTTAGTAATGTATCGGAAAATAGATGCAAGCTTACCTGTACTCAGTGTCTTCCTCCTCCGTTCCCCTACTCCTTTGTTCCTTCAGACCCTGTACTTCCAATGCAGCACCTCAGCCGTCATGGCACTAAATTAAGTTAATCCATCCTGGTTCTGAGAGAACATCATCTAGCTGTACCTAGTTTGCTATTGGAGGGGTTCCCAGGACAGAAGAGAACATCTGATAGCCACACTATTATACAAAATGCATATCTGGGAAACATACCGACATGAACAAATGGAGTATTGTTAACACAGCGATCTTTAGAAGTAACACCCACTGCAAGATGTGGGAAGCAGTAGTGCCGAGGATGTTTTCCTAAATGATCTTTTTCATTGACTGAACCTGCCTCCCTTTTTAGCATTAGCTCGCCTAATGCTTCCACTCAAAAACAGAATCAGGAGGAGGTGGAAATTTTTAATAAATAAATAATAAAGAAAGAAAGACAGAAAAGTTCATGTTTTTAATGATCTCCCCAAAACTGCTTCTCAACAACTCCTTTAGTTTTTATTGTTTTATGTTAGTCAAAAATAGAGGATGCAAACTAAATTCACCACCTGTATCAGTAATTTAACATTTAATGAGCAAAAGCCCAAAGGTAGGAAATGTAAATGGCCTAGGGCTGAAGCCTGGGGCACAAATAGTTTTGGATGTAAAAGGAGCTCAGACATGGGAATTAGGCTGAGAAATCCTCATCTGGTGCAAGGGAAAGAAGTAAACAAGAAAACTGGCACCATATTGCTAGCAAATGTTGAAGCACCTGGAGAAGGCTGTGATGTGTTGGTAATAATGACGACATAATGAGTTCGTTGAGTGTTGTAACCCTTCATTTTACACACTGTACTTCATTTTACACACTGTACTCAGTGTGTTGTACATCAAACACATTCTGTCAACATGATTTGTATAAACATCAATATTTAATGTAGGGCTTCACTTACTGACCTCTTCACCATGATGATTGATTGCCCACGATACCACTAGGAATGAGGATCCTTCCACTGTGCTCAAGACAAACTTCTAATTGTGCAAGAAAGAATTTGGGACCTATACATTTGAATCTCCACATTTGCAAAATATCCAAACTGATCTAGGCAACTGAGTCTGTCTTGTTTCCAGTTAACATGTATTCTCTGATTGGTAAATATTCTTTCAGAGAGGATCCTTCTTAGACTCTTTCTGTTGCCTGAGTAGCCTATCAGAGTTGAAAATCAGGACCCAAGGAAAATGGCGAAAATAAAAGAGTTTCTGGGCTATATTGTATCATATCAGATGTTTTGGAGATAATAATTTATTACATTAACAAAGCTAGCTATCGATCAAGTCCTTGGTTAGACTGAGCATTCTCAACATCTGTGTAATGTTCAAATGCCATCAAAATCCATCTCTGACATTCTTGTTAAAATTTCTTGATTTCTATTTTCTTTTCTAATTTACCAATAGCTATACCATTTTAAATACACATAATATTTCCCCATGAGGGATAAAAGTAGTCAGTTTTACTGGTAAATTGTTCTTACAAGAACATTCATAAGCATGAGGATTTTATATATATATATAGTGTGTGTGTGTGTAAATCAAGCACAATTAGAAGAAAAGACTATGGATTTGAGAGTAGGGGCTCCTGGAAAGAGTTGGAAAAAAAGGGAAAGAGGGGAAATATATAATTATATCTCAACTAAAAATTAAATATTTCAAAAATAATCATTTGAATAGTGATTATTTATTTTTTCTTTATTTCCCTTTCTTTTTTATTATTAAGTGATTGATCAAGCCCCATAAATGTTTGCTTAAAATTCTTCTTTTATAGGGTTTGTTTCTCTTTGACATATTTAATGTTTATGTTTTTTTACTGATAATTTTTACAGGGGAATTTTAAGGCCATAAAATTCAATTTTCAGTAATGGGAATGTATAGTCCAAATGGAGTTTGGAATTACCCAGTTTTTTTTCTCCAAGTGTCTTGCTATCTAAGCATTATCACAAGAATTGGATCTCTCAGTATCTATCAAAATACAGATCACTTATCAGAAAATGAATATCTAAAGCAAAATATCTAATTTTTGCTAAATATCTAAACTATTAATAGTTTAATGTAAATTTATTATTTTAGTTATTTCATATTTTAAAATATCTATGTATGAATTCATGTCTTCAGGTATCTTAGAACTTGGCAATGAACAAAAATTTAAATAGTTAAAAATTTTGTATATATCATATGTTTTTGATGAAATAAGTATACCTTATGAATTTTTAACAGTATAATTAGAAGATTATACAAACATATAATTATAAAACTATAAGTATGTTCATCCCAGAATCGTTAATAAAAATGGAGAATTTTTGACAACCATAGTATATGATAATAAATAATTAATTAAACATATTAATATCCTAATGAAATAGAATATGATGAAATTTGAATGATTTAAAATATATTTAATGAAATTGATGCGTTGTTGTAGAATAATCTTTTTGTACATTGTGAAGATTTTTCTTTGCCAAGTTGCCTTCTGATTGTTTTAATAAAGACCTGAATGGCTAATAGCTAGACAAAAAGAGGTTAGGTGGGACTTAGAGGCAGAGAGAGAGGAGGAGAAGATGAATCTAGATGAAAGAGAGGTGCCAGAGGATACAGATAAAAAACAGCAGATACAAGATGGAAGAGAGGTTGAGAAGCCACAAGCAAAAATGTATATTAATACATATGGATTAATTTAAGTTATACAACTAGTAGGACAAGCTTAAGCTACATGCTGAGCTTCCATAATTAATAACTCTCTGTGTCATTTTTTGTGAACTAGTTGTCCAAAGAAAACTACACCTATAATATATATTTATATTTAGTCTCTTTTTAAAATGTTTGTCTGTAGCAAAGAAAAAAAGCTATCTGTTGTAAAAACATATAGTTTTGTGTGTGTATATATATATATATATATATATATACACACAGAGAGAAGCTTACTTTTCAAAAGATTTGTGAAAAACTCATTTTATTCGTTATTCATACCATTTCCCAGTATATATGATAGTGATGTTCTGAATAATGACTTCACTTTCAAAATATTTTTCTGAGTCCAATTTTTCTGGCATTAGTGCTTCAAATTGACTATACATATAAAACTCACAATCTCATAATTTTCTTTCATCTAATAGAAAACCAGTTATGTCAAATTACATTCAGCTTTTATAAGTAAGCTGAGATAATTTGAATAATTCACATCTTTCTATACATATTTATTTCCCTGATAGAATCTTCACACACTCCTGAGAAGATCAAATTTGGAACTAAATAACCCTTTCTTTTGAATAGACTCCAAAACTCATTCTTGTCATGACTCATCCAGTGCCCACTTAAGGCCCGTCCTGATACAGTTTTAGAGATCCTGGTATGGGGCCCTAATATTGACTTGGTTATGTTTGGTCCTCTATCAAATATGACCTGTTAATATGGAAAAATAGGACTCATTGAGTAATTCATTGACCAGAGAACAATTTATTGCTAGAATGGAGATGGCTTGCCCCAGCATCCTGTGAACACCTGTTTCACACCATATGTCTGTGAGTGAGGCTCGGACAGAGAGTCATAGACTGAACTGACAGAGATCAAAGATGCTAAATACTAAATGGTAAACTCATGGTTTATAATGTGCTTTAATAGATATTAAGTCATTAATATATAAAATCTTGTGTTTAATCATTTTTTACATACACATACATATATAATTTTATTTGCTAATTCACTTATGAGTGTATAATCTAGGGTAATTCTGCATTTTGGGCATTGTAAATAGATTCATAATAAGCACAGGACTTCAGGCATCTATTCCTTATACTGACTTCATTTTCTTTTTCTTTTTTTAATTTTTTTTAAATTACTTTTTATTTATTTATTTATTAAAGATTTCTGCCTCCTCCCCACCACCGCCTCCCATTTCCCTCCCCCTCCCTCATCAGCTCGAAGAGCAGTCAGGGTTCCCTGACCTGTGGGAAGTCCAAGGACCACCCACCTCCATCCAGGTCTAGTAAGGTGAGCATCCAAACTGTCTAGGCTCCCCCAAAGCCAGTACGTGCAGTAGGATCAAAAACCCATTGCCATTGTTCTTGATTTCTCAGTAGTCCTCATTGTCGGCTATGTTCAGCAAGTCTGGTTAATCATTTTATTGAAGTATATTGTGTCATGTTGATCTGATATAAGAAAGTCAAATTTTATATACAAACCTATAGATTCACTTTGCAATTAGTCATTTGTAATGATGGAAAGTTTTAGTCTTCAGAAATACCTGTCATTCCTGATCTCCATTATTTTACTATCTGTTTAACAGGTCTCTTACATTCAGATTAGAAGGTATACATATTAGGATATTCATGACTCCTATTCTGAACCCTATGTCATTTATTTCCAATACCTTCTCTATCAACACTGCTTATTTCGTTCCTAATCTATCAAACGTAACCTCTTAAGTCCTTGTTTTGTCACCATGCCGCCAACACGCAAGCCAGAACTCTGCCTTTATAGGGAAACTGTATGACATCATTGTGACAAATTTGAAGCCTGAAGTGGAGCCTAATGAATTCTAATTTCATTAACTAAGCGAATTTTGTACAATCCAACATGTATGTCATTTAAGATTTGTAAAGCAAATTTGCATCTGGCTCTATTTGTTGGATACCCTCAATTTCTTTAAACTTGATACTATACCCTATGAGACTTTGGTTGGTATCATTGGGATATCTGTACCTTGTTTCTTTTCTTGAACTGTGGTTGTTAATATTTTTCAACATGTATTAAGAATTTGACATAAATTGATTAAATACAAGTGATTTATTGCCATAGCACATGATCAACACTACTAATATGGTAATATTCTCATGTTGCCATGTAATGTTTCCAAGTGTCTTTATTGAACAGCAAATTAACTGAGAAAAACATACATGTTGGGCGCATTTGCACATGATTCATCTCTCTCCATCTACTTCTAGCCATAAAAATATATAGTGAGCTCATTATACATTTGATTTATATATGAATAAATCATAGAGTAACCATATACTTTGGTATTCTATTTCCTCATTTAGCCACTCTTTATTATTTTCACTTAGGAAATTTTCTTTGGCACATATTAATTTATTTGTTGCACATGCAACAAAATTGCTATAATACTATTTAGTTTGTATGTGTGTATGTATGTGTGTAGAAGACATAGGTGTTATGTTTATGTTTATGAGAGATGACAGGTGATACCTTCCTAACATGATGTTGAGAATTCATATGGACAGAGGGTAAGCTTGTTTCTGAGAGTCCAGCAACAGGGCATGGACTGCTTTGAACCTAGACCTACACTGTTATATGCCAAGAGCAAACTAACAGGAAGAAGTTCATCCTTAAGATCTAGAAGAGTTAAAAAAAAAATAAGGCCATGATTCAAACATGTTAACTCTACATAGTAGGAACTTGACCATTTCGTGGCTATTACTGAGGCTTCACTATAAGGGGTCAGATTAAAACCAGAAAAGCTTAATAAATTAGTAAATGGTGAGGTTCTCATGGCATAAAATTATCATTCATTTCATAAGATGAACAGAGAAAAGAAATGTCTTCTTTGATGCCAATAACGAAAGCATGCTCTCTGCCAAGATTTATTAAAAAGAAAAAGAAAAAAAATGTCAATGTCAAGATTAAATAGTGAACCAACACTTCAGATTTTTCTAGATATTAAATATAAGATAAAATATTCAGAACAAATATCATTATCAACAGTGAAATATTAAATTATTTTCTGTTGAGTTTTGGGAAATGAAAAGAATGAGATCTGTAGCTATAGTAGTTTTTATTTTACCTGCTGGGGTTTTAACCATTTAAATGAGATAAATAAAAATTTATGAAAAGCATGATTTGGAAAAATCGTTTAAAAAAATCTACCAAGTTTCTAAGATGATAATTTTACCCTAAAAACAACTACAAGAAACATACAGAAAATATTAAATTAATAAGTGACTTTACTAAATCAGTAAGTCTTGTTTGTAATAATAATCAAAAAAATATAGTTGTAATCTTTAAATATTCATTTCATTCAAAGTGATACTAAATAATCTCAAATGCATTGGAATAAATCTTTAAACTCTTCAGAATATACATGAAAGGACAACTGTTTAAAATATAAAATGTTTAATGGTTTAAACTATGTATAAAATATTTAAGGATATATAAATCTAACTGCTTATCTAGTCATTATAGCCAATCAATGAAAACCCAGAGACAGAAACTGGGGTTCAACCTGAAGGTCAGAAAAGCAAAACAGCCAGTCACTGGCTCTTACCTTGACCTAAGTCCAAACTGGAGATGTTGCCTCCAGGAATTTCAGAATGAGACTATATCTGATAACTGTCTCCTCCCATCTTATATTTCTCTTTAGGGCTGGAATTAAAGGCATGCACTGCCCGGTTTCATTGGCAAACTAGTGTGGCTACTGGGATTAAAGGTGTGTGTTACAACTGCCTGGTCTGTAAGGCTGAGAAATTTTGAGGAATTGAGATGGGGGAAGGGGAATGAATACGTGAGGTACAAAGGATTTTTAAAAGGCTGAAAATACTTTTTTGAATACACAATGGTGGATACCTGCTATTAATATTTGTCCAAATCTGTAGAAGATATAAACCACACACATTAACAAATTATATGTTCAAATGGAGCCAACAGTTTAAACAAATATGCCTCTCTGTCAGAGATTTTGGTAATGAAACAGGGGATATATGGAAAATCTCTATATTTTCCTCTTTTGCTCAATTTTCCTTAAAGAAAAACAGAAAGGTGGCCTCTATATTTACTGAATTAATTACTTACTACTTATGTATGTTGATATGCAATGATTCAACTTCTATCCAATAAATATTCCAAATTAGCAGAAGTCTTTGCAAGATTTCCCCATATTATTTGTTGACCTGTTATGCATTTTTACCTTGAAATGCTATTAATAGACTGTAAATGAATCCCACAATTTTAAGCTAAGAAAAATAAGCCAGAGATCAACAAATGTACATTATATAACCTCATGAAATTCAAGTTCAATGTGGACAATAGTGAACTGTGATTTTGAAAGTTAATGAATAATTACTCTTTCTGGAGATGTGAGTGTGAAATAAACACTGACACTGGGCAAAGAAAATGAGGCTTAAGTAACTTCAAAGCTGTCTATGCAACGAAACTTTGTAAATTTTTTTTTCTTTCTTACAATCTTTTCACCTTTTTATATTAATATAAATACTATTTTATAATTTAATTTTTCATTCTTAGAAAGATCAACTGTGGAAGGCATGAAGTACAAGTAATACTACTGGGAAATTTATTAGTTTACTGAGCACTTTGTAATGAAATGCCAGAAATGAGGTAAGTTAAAGAACAGCAAACTTTTGCATCTTTTTTGAGAACTTCCCCCTTGCTTTACAGCTGACTGCCTTCTTGCCAAATCCTTTTTCTGGTCTTTTCACTTTGAATTTACATCTAGTGTCTTTCATTGAGTGTTATTGATTTTGGCTGTTTGAAATTAGGTAGCCACCAGGGAACACTGGCCTCAAATTCCTGTGATTTTCCTGTCTATCTGGGATTGTAGGTATGCTACTCCATACAGGAGGCAAATCACTTCTCTTTTTATTAACCAGTTTTATTAGAATCCACAATAATTACCTTTTATTAGCATAATAAGTTTCAAATGTCCCATCCCCAGTTTTTGTCACACTCTGTGAAGCTGGTGAAAGATTAAAAGTTTAAACTTCAGGTTTTGAGGCAGAAAAGAATATTTATCATTACTATGATGTAAGAGATGGTGAGATGGAGAGTTTGAGGAATTCCAACCATATTGATGAAGATGCAGGAAAGATGGCACAAAGCTCTCAAAAAAGCAAAGTCTTGGGCTATCTTAGTTTTTCATCTGGGCGCAAGTCCAAACATGATTTACCTGTGTTTTATATCTCTACACATGAAGACTAATGACAAATATAAAACCTCTCAAGGTGCCTGTATAGCAAAATTTATGCAAAATTCAGACAATGATGTGCATCTGTTCTTAGCTTTTTTTCCCATTTAGCCTTTAGGAAAATGAGACAGTGCTTTCCATCTTTCCACTTTGTACTTGTAACTATGAGCTACCTTAGAGCGGGACATGAAGATGAGGGTAAAGCGTTAGTACTGTAGGAGACTAAAAACATACCTAGGTCTCTGACACTCTAGACTTTCAAATACAACCCCTGGAGTTTCTGCGCTTGAAATGTTAAACAAATAGAAATCCATTACTTGTAAAATAATCATCAATAGTCATAGCTTTTTTAAACCACCTACAACAGAAAGACATATTGCTTGACCAGCAAAGAACCAGTTATGTCTATTTGCTTATACCAACTACAATATTAGTTCTTGCCATTAGAGTAATGAATAATTTAGTCTACAAGAGGAGGTACGAGCAGAGTGGAGACAAATATAATACAGGAATTTTCCTAACAGAGGAAACAGCCTGAAACCAAGACAAGGATATGAAGAGAACCAATCAGGGCTCTTTCACTCAATACTGTGATTCTGTGGTCAGTCAAGGATAAGGCAAGAACTCACCCACATGAGTACACTGTAGAAAGGCTAGAATAATAGAAAAAGTTGGGGAACCTATGTTTAAGATGGAGAATTTGACAAACATGACAACTGACATCAAATGTATCTTAACAACACCGTTTAATGAAGTGCACTGGTAATAATTAGACCACAATCCATCCCCAAATTTAGTAAAGTTGTGTTTAAGATGAAGAAAATGCATTACATATTTTAATTTAAGGTGTGGCCAAGTTTTTGAAAGGCTCTAACTTTTGTAATTCTTATGTCTGGAACCTTCCTTGCCAGTCACTGTCTGGACTTACAAGCTTCTGTTTCACATTGGCATTTCATTTTTCTTTTCTTTTGCTTTACTAGAAATAATAAATTTTATTTGACTTATCAAAAGCACAGTCAAAAAGCTTCATAGGATACATCTATGTGTTATGATATTTCATTGTTTAATTTTTAAAATAAAACATAATTGCGCCATTCTGCCATTTCTTCTCCCTCAAACCCCTTCATCATTCCTTGATGTGGGAGTGATTTCTTATTAATAAAGAAACTGCCTAGGCCCCTTGATAGGCCAACCCTTAAGTGGGTGGAGTAAACAGAACAGAGGGCTGGGAGAAAGAAGCTGAGTCAGTGAGTCGCCATGATTCTCCTGCTCCAGGCAGATGCAGGTTAAGATCATTCCTGGTAAGCCAGCTTGTGGGCTACACAGATTAATAGAAATGGGTTAGATCAATATGTAAGAGCTAGCCAATAAGAGGCTGGAACTAATGGGCCAGGCAGTGTTTAAAAGAATAGAGTTTCCATCTAATTATTTCGGGTATAAAGCTAGCCGTGCAGGCGGCCAGGTGCTGGGGACGCAGCTCCGCCGCTCTTACTTCAACAATTCCTTATGTACATCCATGTCCTCCCCCATCACTCCCTTTCAAATTCATTTCTCTAAGTATTATTGTTGCACACACACAAACACCTGCACATGCATAGGCACAGGCACACACTGCTGAGAGATTTTGCTATTTTATGCATAGTTTAAGGTCTTATGAGTTGGTGTGCTCTTCCCTGGGTAAGACTAATTTTCCTCTCAGTAGTTTTTAGAGACCTATAGTTCTTCATCTAGGGATGGGACCCTGAGAGAGTTCCCCCTACCACTTTAGCATGCCTTCTGGTATTGCACTTGTTCACGCCTTGTTTAGGTAGCTGTTTTGCTAAAGGATAGTGGATGAAGTTTCCCTGTCATTTCTAGAAGGCACAATTTCATTCATTTTCTTATCCTCTAGCTTTCTCCAAAAATGTTTTTCCAAAAAGCTTTCTAAAACAAGTCTAGGACTTGTCTTGGTTGTATCAATTAGTATTTGGTGAAGGAGGTTCTTCTTTCTATGTGTTGCTTTCATTGGTCAAATAAAGAAACTGCCTTGGTCTTTTAATAGGGCAGAAACTTAGGTAGGCAGGGAAAAAAAAGAACTGTATTCTGGGAGGAAGAAAGCAGCAGATAGAGCTGAGCTGCCATGGAGTCACCAGAGTCCTACATGCTGAATCTTTCCCAGTAAGCCATGACCTCATGATTATACACAGATTAACAGAAATGGGTTAAAGCAAGATATAAGAATTAGTCAATAGGAGGCTAGAGCTAATGGCCAGGCGGTAATTTAATTATTACAATTTCCATGTGGTTATTTCAGGGTTTAAGCTAGCCAGATGGTGGGACACAGCCTGCTCCTCATACAAGTATTGAGCACACCTTGATCAGTTAATGATTGGAGATGTCCTTGTCTATATGTGTTGCTTTTATAGGTTAATGAGTAAAACTGTTTTGGCCTATAGCAAGGCAAAATATAGCCAGACTGCAAAAGATTTAGAGAGAGTAGGCAGTGTTAAGAGACTCTATGTAGCCACAGAAAAGACAGATGCCACCAGAACCTTACTGGTAAACCATGAGCCTCATGGTAAAATACAAAATAATAGGATTGGGTTAATTTAAGAGTTAGTTCATGAGAAGCCTAAGCTATTGGCCAAGCAGTATTGTAATTAATATAGTTTCTGTTTGATTATTTTGGTGTAGGCAGCTGGAAAAGAAAGAGAAGCCTCTGCCTACAAGTTAATCTCTGTATTTTGACCTCTTTGGTGCTACATAATAGTTTTCATCTGTTGCAAAGAGAAGGTCCTTTGGTAGGGATGAACGCAACAATTATTTGTGGGTATAAGGAGAAGTACTGAGAATGTGCTTTGGAATTTTACTGGTTTACAAAAGTGGGGTGTCTTAGGGTTTCTATCACTATGAAGAGAAACCATGACACTGAGACCACAGTGTCAAACTTCCTTGCAAAATGCCAAACCCACTCCAACAAAGCCATACCTCCTAATATTGCCACTCACTATGAGCTTATAGGGGCCACTTACATTCAAACCACCACATTCCACTCCCTGCCCCCTTACATACACTTATAACAATATCATAATACAAAATTAATTTAGTCTAACTTAAAATTCCCAAAGTCTGTCACAGTCTCAACAGTGTTAAAAACTTCAAAGTCTCTTCTGGGATTCATGCACTTTCTTAACCACATTCACCTATAAAGGTCAACATTAAAAAGCAGATCACATATTTCCAACATATATTGGTACAAAAAATACATTACTTATCCAAAAAGGAGGAAAGGGGGCATAATGAAGAAATACTCATTTAAAGCAAGATCGCAAAGCAGCTGAGCAAACTCCAAATGCTCTATCTTCCTTTATATCTGATGTCAATCAGATATATTTATATCTTCAGATCTCCAGTTCATTTCATCTTTGTTGACTGCCACATACTTCTTTCTCTTGGGCTCATTCCACACCCTGTTAATGACTCTCTTCAGCAGGTATCCCACAGATCTAAAATCTCCAATATCTAGGTTTCCACAAGGTAATCCACGCTTCAACTTCACAACTTTATGGAGTCTAGGACTCCATCCGCAGACACGTGTGACACATGCCTGGCCTCAGCAACTTTATTCCATAACTACTTTATTCTATCCTTAATTCCAAACCCAGAACCATGTGGTCAAAGCTGTCAAGTTCTGCTGCTTGCTGGGACTGGAACATGACCTTCTATTTCAATTACATCTTCACCACTTTTCTGTTTTTCCCTGACTTTGGTAGTCCTGAAACTTGTTCTGTAGACCAGGCTGGCCTCAAACTCAACAATCCACCACTTCTACCTTCTGAGTACTTGGTTTAAAGGCATGGCCAACCAGACTAAGTTCGAATGTTTTCTTTAATTTTTTTTCAAAGTTGGAAATTTAATTGGGTGTGATCTTCCTCTGAGGTTGCCACTTCCTTTATTCAATTTCTTAATCTGTTTATCAAATTGAACACAGGATTTAGCTCTATTCTATTTTTTGTTGCTGTTTTTCTCCTCAAAATTTACATTTCATAGTTTATCCTGCTCTGCTTCTTCCTTCTCATTACGAATGTTCATTAGATTTACCACTTATTACCACAGGATAGAGTCTATACTAGGCCGTTTTGAGATTGCCTCAATCAATGAAAATCTTGAGTCCAAAATTCTTCACTTTAGCCTTAGTCAGACTCTTTTGACAAGGGTAAAAAGCAGCCATTTTGCCAAAATATCACAAGCAACATACTAAAATTCTTCTTAAAACTTCTTGAACAAGCCCCATCACACAGTTTAAATAATTCTTGGCACTGCTGTCTTTCATGCTCCTTTTGGTAAGACCTATTAAAGAGTGCTAAAAACATTCCACCACTTTTCTAATCACAATCCCATGGTCCATATTCCTTCATATACAAGCATGGTCAGGCCTATCACAGTGACACCCCACTCCCAGCACCAACTTCTGACTTTTTAGGGTTTCTATTGCTGTGAGGAAATACCATTACTATGGTAAATCTTATTTAAAAACAAAACAAAACAAAAAAAAACGTTTATCTGAGGTGACTCACTTATACTTTCAGAAGTTCAATCCATTATCTTCATGACATGAAACATGACAACATGCAGGTTGACATGGTGCCAGACTAGTAACAGAGTTCTACATCTTGAAGGCAGTAGGAAGTCAACTGGTACAATGGGAAGTAACCTAAGCATAAAAAAACCTCAAATACCACACCTAACATGAAACACTTCCCTCAACAAGGCCATTGCCATTCCAACAAATTCATACCTTCTAATAGTGCCTCTACCTATGAGATTATGAAGGGCCAATTACATTCAAACTTCTTCTTGAGAGATCTTCTTCTCTAAGATCTGTATCCTCACTGGCCATGGATAGTTGGCTAGGTTTACAGTGCTAGGCATCATTCCTTCATGTTATGTGGGCCTTAAGTCCAATTATATGATGATTGCTTACAACTGAGGTACGAATGCCACTCGTGAACCTTAAGGGATATCTTGTCACCATAGTTATTGTTATTATTCATGGGCTGCACAGCAGTGTTAGTACTATTTATGTACCACCTTCCCTTGGTAATTGACATAACACCTTCTGGTACTATAAAAGTTAGTACTCCCGGAGGATGTTCCAAGTCAGATCTAGTTCAATTTTTCAAGTGCTTGTCCAAAGTGTATGGTTTCTTGAGTAATAGAACTTAATTTCAACTTCTGAGAGGCAACCAAAAGTAACAACAATAGCCTTTACTATCCTGAAAACCTCTTGGACTCCTATAACCAGTAACTTGAAATGGGGGCTTTCAAGTCTCTTGTTTCAGCCCAAGTGACACAGCTTTATTATCACCATGTGTATACACAGGTACATATGTACAGTTATATGTATGACATGTAACTTCAGGTAAATATAAAACAATGTTTCCCTATGGATTTTTAAAACATCCTTAGTATCATGGGCATTCCTATTCTTTTGCTTGGGTTTACAATATTGCTCCTTACCCTTAGGCAAGGTTCTTCCTGTAATCCAGTCCATAAACTCTTCTGTACATTTTCTTTCTCAGTTAAAACTGGCCCATTGCTTGTCCTTTCAGATCTTTATGTCAGGTTTGTTTCTCAGTTTTCAAAATCTTCTGATTGGTAGTCTCCTACAATTTACTCAGTCATTCTTTGAAATATCTCCAAGGCTTTCCAGCTTTGCAAGTGCCTCCCCCACAGCACCACTTTCACTCCTCCTCCCCTTTCTTGTCTTTGCCTTCTCCTGATTACCCACCCTCACCCTCAGAGTAATTCAAGTTTTATTTAGAATGAGTAAAAATGAATGTGCTTCAGGGCTTGGACCATGTAGGCCAAGCTTTGCCTCGAGACAATATTTACAGCTCAGTGATAAATTGGGATTGTTATCAAGGGCTTGACAGCCTGCTAACTAGAACAGGGCTGGAAATATTGCCATAAAATTGCTGAACTCAGGAAAGTAAATATTTAATAGGTCTTGCAGTAAAGACGAGTTGGTAAACAGAAACCAACAAAATAGGAGAGCCTATGGTCGGTTTGAGGAGGGGTTTTGGTAAGGCTGGATTTAACAGAATTTAACCTTACTGTGGAAGAGACATTAAGTTATGGTTGTTTTGTTTAGAAATACTAGAACTATGATGAACCCCAAGGTTCACACACAGACAACAAATATAAAGCCTGTTTCTTGACTCAGAAATGCAAACAACAAATCGGCTCTTTAGTAGTCTCAAATGACTTGCTCAGAGTTCATGTGTACTTCTTAGTCATTCTTAATGTTTTATTAAACTAAATGTCTCAGTTCTCACTCATGGGATGGATGTAGGTAGAAGTAAGGCATGCATGACAGGCTCATTTTATAAGTTATTTGTACTTAAGTCAATCGTATATATCCCTGCTGCGCAGCGCACCCCCATGTTGGCACTCGGTGTGCTATTATCCAGCTGGAGGTTAAAATACACAGACACACCGACAGAGAGACAGAGACACGGGTCAGCCTTGAATTTTCCAAGAATGCCCCCTTTATTGTGTTTAGGGGCAGATTATATAGAGATAGCCACGCCCCAGCCAAACCCACCAGAAACAACTCTCCTGCCATCAGGAACTCCCGAAGGTCTCATGCTCAGAGCAGCTGTAGGCACTCAGATCAGGGGATTACAAGAAATTCAGGATCTGGGGTCTCACTGCTCTCAACATATCCCTATTCAATCCACAATCTTGACCAGTGATAGAAAATCATGGGATAAACAATGTCAAAACAGAGGGCCCATGGTATCCTGATTTTCTCCATGAAGAATATCATGAAGGACTTGAACAAAGAAGGATTTTCACAGACTTTCACTCAATCAGAGGGAGTGGTAAATTTTATCTTTTTGTCAGGTTAAACATAAGCATTCATTTCAGAAGAAACTAAACAATGCCTAGAAAACTAAGTATGCAGCTGGTTGGTTTAAAAAAAATTGAGTATGCATCTGGTTGGCCAAGGTGATCGTGAGTTGTGGTCTCCAGGTTCTGTATCATCTCTAGACTGGGTTGGCTGAACTTCACTAGTATTTTCCTGAGGAACTCATCAGTCTATCCATTCCAGAGCTGACACTCTCTTTATATTCAGTCATACAGCCAAAAGTAAACTAGCCAAAATGGACATTCCAATATGTTGTTACAAGCAGTAAGAGATGTCTGATCCCTAATAGATGCATAGCTCCTGTGTTTTCAGCCTAGATTCGGGTTAAAATTTCAAAATGCAGTCAGCACAGACTAGCGCAACCCTGTGAAGAAGAGACACGGTCCTCAATGGCATTACTTAACTCTTCAAACCTACCATGCCTGTACTGTTTATATTTTACATTAATCCTTTGAGAATTCCATACAATGTTCTGGTTCATATTCACCTACCATGTTCTAACTTCTTCTTGATCTATTACCCTTCCCTACTAAATTAAGTTATGCATTCTTCTTTTCTTCTTCTCTAGCTTATCATTTCTAATTTGTGCTCCGGAACATAGTCAACTTACCAGTGGCCACACAAATCTTTAAAGAAAACTGACTCTCTCACTCACAGCAATTGCAAATAGCTCCTCAGGGAGGTTTGGTGCTTCATGCTAGGATTTTGTCTGGCTTGATCCTGTACATACTGACATAACATAAATTCATGTGTGTAGCTAACGTGGTGTGTTTGAAATCCTCTCTTTTTTTGCAGCCATCCTTTTAGTATCTCTGCCCAGACAGGTTATAGGCCCGATGGGGTAGACTACTATTCTTCTAAATGGATTTAGTATTGAATCAACTCCTAATAACTTACAACTATATATTAGTGCCTCTCTTAACCCTCATTAGAGAATGTTCTTTATGCAATAGATGATATTTAATATAAAGACTCTACTGGTGAAAATAGAGAAAATAAGAGACCAAGGAAAATAGCCACAATGTTGAAAGTGGTCTGTTATTGAAGTTTTATTCATGAAGGCAACACACTCCATTTTCTCTTAAGTAAATGCAAGGCATTCTTTTGAGAATCAAATCAAAGGTTTGTTTTGAATTCTTACCAGGTATACTTTGACCTGTACCTTCAGGTTGGTTAAAACAGCTGCAGATCCTTCTACTGAGTAAGGGAGCTTGGGAACCATGGGAGAGGGTTGAAGGGGAAGGGAGAGGAAGTGGGGAGAGCAGAGAAAAAAATGTATAGCTCAATGAAATCAATTAAAAAAAAAAGAAACAGCTGCAGATAAAGAACAAAAGGAGACAGAAGAGGAGGTACGTGGAACTGGGCATCTCCAGTCAGTTCAGTAGTCTAATAATTAAATATCACAGATTCCAATACATAAAGGAATGCAATGTTTCTGAGCAATCATCAATATATCATACTGTTTGTAAATAACAGTCTTGTATAACCCTTTCATTGCTTAGACAGCCTTGGCTATAACTCTTGCTTAAACCACCATGATAATATGATTTCTCATAAAAACTGAGATACTTTCTAGAATAAAATAGGAAGCTATTAATAATTAAGCTGGAACTATAGGCATCAATTGGGATTTGGGGAGAAAAAACTGACAATACATTTTTCTTAAATATAAATAAAATTTTTATAAATTCTTTCATAAACCTATTTATTCAAATCCCAGAAAAGATACTCTGTTCTGACTTCTATTCTGGAGAAAATAAACATGAAATGAGGAAATGTGGGTGTATAATAAAAAATATGAACCAATATTACACAGTGATGCTACTCTTCTTACAATAAAAAGCAACATTGGTGTAGCATGGGATTTACATAAGGACAATGACGCTATGGTCTCTTCAGTCAAAAGATCATTGTTGGAATTAATGATTTCTCAAAACATAAAATCTTAAAACTTGCAAATCTAATTTTCCCTCCTTCCCTCTTTGTCTCCATCATTTTTCTATCTTGCTTCTCTGTCTTTCTTATATTCATTAGAAAAAAATATTGAAATTTCATTGATTAATTTTCTGTTTTGAGATACTAATGAGTGATAAGAATTTAAGGACAAAGGGGAGACACAAGATAAAAATAACAAGCCACTCACACAGAGTTAAAAAGGTGGGGAAACTAAGGATCATATACATATTAAAGAGCTATAATATAGTCACTGTGAGTTACGTTGCATAAATGCATGGAGAATATAAAATAATACAGTGAGTCCAAAGACAAAAGGAAAAAATATCTATACATTGTGTGTGTAGTGAACTCATAGGGGCACATTCAAGTATGTTAAAAATTTGGTTCTGAAGTTGATGTAGTTCCTTGGTGTCAAATGTCCATGATGAATAGCAGGCATGCTCTAGAATAGGAGACAATTAGACCATCAGTCACTCTTAGCAACCCAGCCTGAATGAGAAACCAGTCAGTACCATGACCCATAGACTCTCGTAATTGAAATAATGTCATATAAGGCAAGATAGAAACCATATACAGGATTCATTTTCAAAAGAAGCTCAATAAGCCCAAGATGTCTAAGAATAAATTGTGTTTTAGATTCTTTTAGGATATCTATGGATCCATTTTCTTGGAGCCTATGAGAAGAGTTAGAAATGAGGGTATAATATAGACATCATAAGTAAATAATTTCACTGTTAAGGAAAAATCAAATAAGCCTTTTAATATATTCAATTAATATATTAATTAATTAATATTTAATATATTCAATTCATCTGAGGGATTAATTTGGCTTTCTTTATCCTCTCTCTATATGTTTTAGTTATTACATAACAGCAAAGTCAAATATATTCTTTGGAAAGATCATAGAATAATATTGGCAAATATCAATAACTGAAAAACTAGCTAGCTGACAGGTGTACAATATACATAAAAACATTGTACTATTTTTCCTGTGGAAAATCTCCCCAGATCATCTCGTGCTTTTGAATAAATTCCTGAAGAACTTTTCATCTTAAATGTTCATTAGTCCCCATGTGTATTTCACCTTTGGTCACTTTTTTTCTTTATTGGTTTGAAAGCTAACAAGAGACAAGGATACTAAGTAAATTTCAGTGTACTCCCCATGGCTTCTAGCAACTTTTTTCCCAAATCAACATCAATAAAGGTCTTTACTTAGATGCCAGCAGAAAAAAATCATCACATGTATTTTATATTTCTGTCTCAAAAAACAAATAAAATGTATGTCATGTCTTTCATATTTAGACATGTTTACACATCTATCACAATACTCTCATCTATTTTATCTTGTTTAGCAATATGTTATCACAATAGGCTAGACAGGCTGAACGCACAGTATCCTTTAGATAGATGATGAGACTGAATGATACAGAGAGCATTTTAGTTGCTTATAAATATAAATATTATGAATAGCAAAACTGTGATCTGTATCCCTGTAGTACCAATTCTAGAAAATTCATTTACATGCAATAGTATAGTATTATTTTTCTTTTGATTTTTTTTTTGATGTGTTTTAGGAGAATCCTGCCACTAACTGTACTAGACTTTCAAAGAAAACCTATAATATTTTAGATAAAAAGGTTTCAAGGTCATAGCTGTGAAATAAGCCCCTTTTACAGACAAAAAAAAAATTAAGGAAGGAGGTACAACGAGGTGAGGGGTCCTAATCCTGTTGCAAGTACCCAACTCATCACTCACAACAAGATGCTGCTTCCTCTGCACTGGCAAATGTGAAGAGGTCTTTCCACTGATTCGCCCACCTGTGGAGATTGGGAACTGTAGGGTCTGGTATAGCTCACTCTCCTATCAAAATCACGTTTTTAGTAGAAGTAAACATTCTCCTACAGGCTGGACTTCTAAATCCTCATCAGTTGGAAGACAGTCTTTATAGCAGGTCTGTGCTTAGCAGTGCCATTCTGCTGTGAAAGTGACATGCAGGTGTAATTCCTCCAGTTTTTATAGACAGCTTCTTTGGAAACCTCTACGTGAGCCCTTTCAAGAAATCCTTTCAAGAAATCATACTAATGACTAATACTAAGTCAGCATTTTATAAATGCTTTGATGGATACTATTACCTACCAACAAGCAACTATGATTAAAAATTACAATGATTAATAAACCAATACTAGAAAGCCCCAATTAATATTCATAAAACCCCTTAAAAACAATGAGCCAAATTTTTAGACAGGAAAACTGAAACATAAAGACCTTAAGAATGACAGAAAAATTCATTCTGAAAGCACATAACACCAAAATATCCCCAATCAGTCCCCTCAGCCCTCTTCTGTGCTGTACTCCACAACCTGATCGCTCATGTTCCCATCCACACCTGCCCTTAGTCCACTCAAGAAATCTCTTTCTTTCTCCCTCTCAGGGAGATCTGGGTGTCCTGTGCCCCCCTGCCCCAAAAAACTCCAGCCATGGACTCTCCTTGTTACCTAGCCTCTGTGAGTTGTAGCATTGTAATACTTTATTCTATAGCTAGTATCAATTTATGAGTAAGTTATACTATATTTGTTTTTGTTGGTCTGAGTGACCTCACAACAAATGATTTTTTTCTAGTTACATTCATTTGCATTTAAATTGCCTGGTGTCCTTGTTTTGTGTTTTGTTGTTATTATTGTTGTTGTTATCTGTACTCCTTTATTAACTTATTTATTTATTTTTATTAACATTTTTCTCATTTATTTTACATATCTGCCACAGTTTCCCCTCCCTCCTCTCCTCCCATTCTCTCCCCTGACTCCCAAATATGTCACCTCCCCATCCACTCCTCCTGTGTCTCCATTCAGAAAGCAGCAGGTATCCCATTGGCTTGAACAAATTATGGCACATTAAGTTAAGGTAGGACTGAACTCTTTCCCCCGTACAGAGTCCGGGCAAGGTAATTCAGCAAGGGGAACAAGTTCCCAAAATCCAGCTAAGCATCAGCATCAGTGGATTGACCTAGGTCCTCTGCGTGGGTGTCCTGGTTTTTAACAGCTGAATAATATTCCATTTTGTAAATGTACCAGAACTTTTCCATTTACTTCTCTTTATTTTCTTTTGGATGCTGGTCAGAGCCTAAGTATGCTTCCTCTGGCCATATATATAATTGTGTGCCACATGGCAGTCTTCAATGACTGCTAACAGAAAACAGTACGGCCTTTTATTTTTCTTCTTTATCTTACTCCTCCAGGAAGCTCCTGAAGTTTCCAGCTTGCGTGTCCCATATTTTTCTTTCTAATGCTGATAAAATTATCCTTGAGCTACTGTTTGTGCCTCTTCTTAAGTAATTTTATTAATAAGAATAAGATCCACAAGAGGAAAACTGATTTCATAGTAATGATGTTTAGAAATGTTCCAGGTTTTATGTTACAGGATAAAGAACTGGGCAGACACAAGAATAGAAGCAGGGAAAGTTTATCTATAAAAGAAGATTTAAAGGAGGTAGCTGACTAAAATGAAGAGGTTTAGAAGCTTAAAAGTCCATGCTCAATCAAAAATTGAAGTTTTTAAATGCTGCGTAGCATGACTTTTTCATGTCATTTGAATAATGTGGACTTTCTCCCCCACGTAAGTTTTGTTGGGTGTAGTTCCACATGTAGCTGCATAA
The DNA here is from genome assembly GCF_000317375.1 of Microtus ochrogaster. Classification (NCBI taxonomy): domain Eukaryota; kingdom Metazoa; phylum Chordata; class Mammalia; order Rodentia; family Cricetidae; genus Microtus; species Microtus ochrogaster. Next base: position 78,610,328 of record NC_022015.1, on the reverse strand, counting down.
TTCGTTAGCATCTTAAATCCCCACGCAGGAGTACACATTTTCCCATTATAATGACTCCTGGGTTATCTTCCCTCACTCTGGAGAATCTCTGTGCCTGAGCCAGGAGCCATATCTAACTGTGGGGTTTCTAGCTTTCATCTTCGCCCACTGCTTTCTTTCATGTGCTGATTTGGAAGATTTCACACAGGGTTTTCCAAACCTCACTCTCTTCACTGCTCTCCGGCCTCATCACTGGGACCATTCTTTCCAGGAAATTATGCTTTAGAGCTGTTTTATTTTCTTGTCAGTGATAAGATATTATTTTGAAAATGATAAATGATTCATTAGAAAGAGAATAAAAAGTGCATTTAATAGACACAGAGATAAACCTTGGGGAATAAAGTTGCTATGTGGAACTCTGGGAACCCTGAATCCCCAGCCTCCTTTCAAGTAGGAACAAGAAGATATCTGATCCGCATGGTTTTATAAATTCCTATGTGACTTCCCCATAGAGGTCCTAGACTACAGCTTTGCCACCAAACTATAGTAAAAAGCATTGTTCCACATCTTGAAGAGGGAAAAGCCAAAATTACTACAGACAAATCAAAAACAAAACAAACAAAAGATTGCAGAAAGTTTTATCACATTCAGCTGGCAGATGAGAACAGGGGTTATTATTGAAAGAGCAATATCTTCCTCAAACAAAGGAAGCATGGGGAAGTTATACACATTTCTATAGGGTTTGACTCATTCCTGAGCATTCTATTTTAAGAGAAGGAAGCACATGATTAAAAGATTAGAGTGATAGGCAGGAATACCTTTAGTATGTACAGGCTGCATCAGAGTATCAGCTGAAAATAAAGCCCCCAACCCTTTAGAGATATATTAACAGAGGACTCTGCCTCTGGAGGTGTCTACCTCACTCTGTGTAGAGCCAAAACTTTGGAATCCAACAGTGATGGACAGTAACCAAGTGTTTCCTCTGATGATTAAATTCATGTATGAATGGGGCTACGTACTTGTCGGTTTTAGCACAGGTTTCCCCATGTGTAATATGGAAAGCAATGGAACCACTTTTATACACCTCATGCATACATTCTAGACATACAGTGTTTTTTGATAAAAGCGAAGAAAATGATGTGAAAACACACATTATAATGCGTGCATTGAAGCAGTGTTGCTTTCTAAAAGATGAACAAGGCAAGTTGAAGTGTAGTTATGATTTCTGCCCTCATCACACAGCTAACCAAGCTAAAAAAAATTATAAGATGTATTTTACATTTTATACCCTCACATTGCCGGGGTGATTGCAAAGAATTTTCAAAGAAATCTGTTCAGCGAGTTGTGACAGCACTGCAACAGTATGTTCAGGTGCAGTGCACACGTAGTATCTACCCCTGTTACGTAGGCACAGGGATGTGCCTGTGTATATTTGGAAATGAGTGATAGATAAGTTTCAGAAGTAGCTTCATGAAGCCCGTTCCTTCTGCAGTGGCTTGTTTATACAGGTGCACAGCAGAATAGGCACTTGAAATAAAACATCAGAAGTATACTACTTCGGTTCCATCCACTTTGATTTTTCCATGATGAATTTTGTTTAGGGTGTCTCCCAGAATCTTAGATGTAACATTTCTTTGAAGAGAAATCTTTAACCCTGCTTAAATCTGAAATTTGCCTCTAGGCATAATTTCTAGCATTTAACCTATTAGGCCAATGCTTTTCCTTTCTCTATTCTATACAAAAGACATTTGCTCCAGCTAACAGGATCTACTTTCTGCCACATATATAAACATGCTTTTAAATGCTCCAACCTTCTTAGTTTATCTCTAGGCTTGCAATGTCTTCTCCTTCATCGAGTCCAGGGAATTTGTATTTATCCTGTATGGTTAAAAAGCTTTTCCCACAGCCAGGCGGTGGTGGCTCTCGCCTTTAATCCCAGCACCTGGGAGGCACAGGCAGGCAGATCTCTGTGAGTTCGAGGCCAGCCTGGGCTATAAGAGCTAGTTCCAAGACAGGCTCCAAAAGCTTTTCCCACGTAGTGCTCTTCCCTATATCATGCTTGTCTCTTTCTCTTTTGAACTATAAGTACAGATTATTCACACAATATGTTGGATAGCCTGGTCATAAGCAGAGTCTTTTTCATAAAGTTAGTATCCATTTGTTCCTCACTGCTGCCTCTTGCCAGCTGCTTAACGCACGGATGAATTCAGGCATGGATGAGCTATTTCTCCTTGTTAGCCCCTACATATATATCCTGACATTCAAAATGCGGAGGGACATGGTCCTACCTCAAGTTGGTATCCCAGATCTTGTTGACTCCACCAAGAAGGCCTTACTCTCTCTAAGGAGTGATGGGAAAAGGAGAGGTAAGGGGTGGGAGAAGGAGATGGAAGGGTAACTGGGGTTGGCATGTAAAATAAAAAGCAACTTTTTAAAATAAAAATAATGTAAATTAAATAAATTAATAGTTACATACATAAATAAAAGGAAAAAACTAGAAATAGAAACCTTTAAAATTGAGCAATATTTGTTAAATATGTTAAAATTTGAAAACTAGAGACTTTAATTTTCATGTCAACATGATTGATTTAGTCCAACCATGTTCACACTATATTGGCAGTTACTAATAGTACCTGTTGATGACATCATCATTATTTGACAAGCATTGTTCTGAAAGGATCCTCTGTGTGTGTGTGTGTGTGTGTGTGTGTTTGTGTGTGTGTGTAAATAATATTTAAGAAAGAGAACAAAGTCCTAAAATCAGAATTGTACGTTCTTAAAATTGTGAAACAGAGTAGGTTTCAGTTTGTGTTCACAACCCACACTGCACACTTATCATTCTTTATACTTGCCTGACCCTACAATTATTTTTTATGCAGTATATTTCATCTCTGATTTTTTGTTTGCAGAATTTTTAAGTGATTATTGCTGATGGTCAAAGTGTTGTCTAGATGATGACATGAAAGAAAAATATTCTCACCTTATATATTCAGAACATAACTATATTTAAATCAAAATTTTTGACATAATGCAGGTTCTGTCATATCTACATATGAAAGAGGAAAGTGATATTTGTGCATCCCTTTGTATAGCTGTGTGTATTAGTTTAGCTCCAAATCTGATTTCAATAATTATCCTTGTGGGTTGTTTTTTGTTGTTATTGTTGCTGCAAAACATGCGAATATCCAAATAGCTTGAGTGGAATTCCATTTCCCATGGAAGTAGCCCATTAGCTATAATAGGGCAGGTGGTAAATTTCGACAATGAATGCCTAAAGCATTTCTCTTTATCTGAAATGTGATGTCTCTTGCCCTGTTAGCCCCTACATCTGAGAGGGTGTGTTCAGTTTCTTTGCATGAACGGTTCCCCTCCAAATAAACACACACGTCTAAGGGCTTTTTAGTCCTGGGCGTGAGACAAAGAGTTATCCTCCTTTTGCTTCTCCTCCTCCTCAAATATTTGGGTGACAAATGTTTTTGTGGAAGGTCAAAGGATATCCCTGTTGCTAATTATGAGAACTGCCCAGGAACTCAGTGGGCTAAGTAGCCTCACGACCTAGCCCTAAGAAAGGGACACTATGAGGAAAGCAGACCGATAGGAAAGCAAGTGACAAATCATTGTGATAACAGTGTGGTACTCCAGGTAAGAAATTTGTCTTTTAATCTGGAGTAATTAATGGAGTATTATGAAAAGGTGATATATTTAAGGTATTTTCTACAGTACTCATGATACCACATGAGTTATCAGACAAGGTTAGCGTTAACTATCTTAAACCCTATGGACTGAGAAAAGTAAGAACAGAGGACTGCCGCTTTCTCCCCTGAAAAAAAAGATCACCAACAGATATGATTTAGGAAGAGAACATTAACATTTTAATTTTGACATTATTGAGTTAAAGACATCAGTCATATACTTAAGGGGAGACTACCCCTGGGTATCTGGTAATACACTAGTCTTTGCTACTAACTATTTTTGTACAGCAAATTATTGTATGTACTCAGGACCCTCATACTGCATTTTCTCCTCCAGAACTTTTCAAACATGGCTACAAAGAAGCTATGTCAACCCTTGTATCCCCATTATATCATCACTTCTGACACAACCTGCTTCAGTAGTCCAAAGTCTACTCGCAAGTGCTGTTTGTGAAGGGAACCAAGGATGTAGTGTATGACTTTAACTGTAGATGTACTTTCTTGTAACTGTAAGCTCACTAATAATGACACCGCCTCAGTTGCCCCTCCTTTGCACAGCATGTCTGAGTTGCTTCACATTTTGCTGGTGTCACCCTGCCTCTCTTCTTCCTGAGTTCTTTCTCTCCCCAAATGTCTCCCAGTCTCTCCTGCCTACCTATTAGCTGTTGTGTGTTGTTTCACTCTTTTGGCTTTTTGAGGGGCCTACCAACCGACTCCCAAATAATTCACACACAGGATCTTTTCTTAGTTAAGAATGCCCAGCCTTCAGTTGGCTTGTTTATTGCCCGCTTTTCTTAACTTAAATGACTCCAACTACCTTTTGCCTCTGTGCTTTAATCTTTTCCTGTTTCTGTATACCTTTCTTTACTTCTTTCTCCATGGTTTTCTGTGTAACTTGGTGACTGGCCTCTGTCACCCTCCTTTCCTTGTTCTATTGTTCCTCCATTTTCCCCCTTCCATTTATAATCTCTTCCTGTCAGCCCCACCTATCCTTGCTTCTGCCTTGCTAGTGGCCATTGAGTTATGTATTAGACCATCAGGTATTTTAGACAGGCATAGTAACACAACTTCACAGAGATAAACAAAATGAATACACCTTAGAATAATATTCCTCCAACAATTAGCCATTCAGTTCTTTATTATATCAATCACAGCAGTAAATCTTCATACACTGTAGAAATATTTCACAACATTTAATTATCACCAAGGTTTCTTGCAATGATAAAAACAGAATGCAGAGAGAGAGAGAGAGAGAGAGAGAGAGAGAGAGAGAGAGAGAGAGACCAAATCTTTTTTGAAATGGACAAATATGTTCATTTATGGCAGAGAACCACTAATTAGAATCATGAGGAGCACATCACAGGAAAACAAACAAAAAAATAGCAAACAAGCAAGCCAAGTCCCCCATAAGCCCATTATAAGAACAGCATGGAAAAACCATGGTGATAGATTCCATAAATAGTTAATCATGTGCCTGTCTAGCCACATAGCTCCTCTGTCCCTATATCTATAAAGGAACAGGAGCAATATTAGAAAATCTTCAATATTCCTTTCATCTTTAAAATTTTTTGAAGCAGGAAGAGAAATGACATGGGACCTTGGTCAATGATTGTCTTTATTCCACACATAACTCTTCTTGAAATCCACAATCAGAATCCTTGTTTTGTCTTCTGAAAATGCATGTATCCTTGATGAGAAAAGGTATATGACCTAGACAAGCAAAACCAAACAATAACTAATTTCCTCTGCACAAAAAAAAATGTCACATGTGGCAGTACACAGAAGGAGATGTACTTGTTTTGAAAAAAAATGAAAGTTAGAGATTAAAACTTAGAGTCAAGGATGCCTTTGGAGGATGTTCAAGGTAAGTCTTCCCCAAGACAACTCTGTTGAGTTGCCTTGGGTTTCTTCATTTCATTTTCAGTAGATAATCTATGAGTGCCTTTTACACAGTAAAAGTAACCAAGGTAAAATAAGAAAGTAGAGTCTTAAGCTTTCCCATAGAATGTCAAGAAGATCTTAATGCTAGGATCTCCCATTAAGGAGCCACATGGCTTGACTATGTCTAGGTCTCTTAGGCATCAAACAGCAGATCAAGAATAGCAATAATAATAGTGCTTGACATATTTTATATATCTGTTAATATAGAACATCAGCTGTTATAGAAGTTTCTTTGAAAATTATCAATTTCTAAATGTTTCTGCCTCTCTCTTCCCTGCTCTCCTCTGATGCCAGAACTTTGTTTCCTCTCCCATCTTTCTGATTAACATACACCATACCTCTTATAGAGGAACTTCTGGATTTCATTCTTCATCAGTCAGATTTTTCACAAGATTTGCCTCATTCAGATAAAATCTAAACACATTTATGGATTTTCTTTAGACCTGTTTCAAAACTGAAGTTCTTTACAACTGTTCTCAATAAAATGCTTTCCATCAAGAGTATAACCATCTTTAAATAACTCCGTCTGGTACAAATTCTTCTCCTTCCTCAACCTTAGCCATGCCCACCATGTCTAGCTGTTTCACTCTCTAATTTCTGGTGAAGATAGAATATTTTCATAAGGCTCTTTCATGTCACTTCCAATTCAATACATTCCTGTTCCAAGAAATAAACTTTTTGAATTTTATGGGCAGATAGTACAGAATTACCTAGAGCACAGAGTTAAGCAGTAACAAGGCCTATTGTTTGCATATGAAGTATATCCTACTATCCAATTGGCTAAATAAGGCAGGTTTATCTTTAAGAAATGTAGGAGGAGATGCCCCTTCTTGTTGAAGGATCTGCAAAGTCATATTAAAGGTAGGGCAGGCATTCCAGAAGGATTCACATAAGTAAGTCAAAAATTATTCCCAAATCTCCACAAGTTCCAGGTTTAAAAAAAAAAAAAGGATCTGCATCTCTTTCTCCTCACTAACCCCTGCTACTATTTTTCTGTTTGTTTTTGTTTGCTAAAAAACAAAACAAAACAAAAAAACCCTTTCTTATCTGTTCCTACATTGATTGCATTCGGTAATTATGGCAAAAAAGAGTTAATATTTAACAAATAATTGAAATATGTAGGGCACAACCCAAAACAGCTTTATTGCATTTCCTTTCTATATGATAATACTGTTAATACTCTTACTTCATATGCAAGAAACCAAGACTCAGAAAAGATACAGTCATCTTTTTCAAAATATGGAAGAATAAAATTGTAGCAGAACTGAGACTCCAGTGTAATTACTGAACTAGTGATTTTTTTCCTCTCCTTCTGCCCCCCCCTCATATATTAGATTCTCATAACAGTTTTTCCCTCCATCTTCTTCTCTCAGTCCCTCCCCTCCACTTCCCTCTCCCCTAGATCCACTCCTCCTCCGTCTCTTCAGAAAAGAACAGGAATCCCAGATATATCTACTAAACATGGCGTAACAAATTGCAGTAAGACCAGGAACATACCCTTATTTCAAGCCTGGATCAGACAGTCCATTAGGATGAAAAAGTTTCCAAAAACAGACAGAAGTGTCAGAGATAGTCCCCATTCCCACTGTTAGGAACAGCCCACAGTAACATCAAGCTACACAACCATAACATATATGCAGAGGACCTAGTTCAGACCCTTACAGCTTCCCTCCGTCTCTGCGAACCACTATGAGCCCAGGTTCCTTGATTCTGTGACCAAATTTCTCAGTGTGTCCTTGACCCCTCTGACTTTTACAATCCTTCATCTCCTTCATGATTCTTCAAGTTCATCCTGATGCTGGCTGTGGTTTTCTGTATCTGCTACTATCAGTCGTTAGATGAAGTCCCTCTCTGAAGATGAGGATGCTAGGCTCTGGTCCAAGAGCACAGCAGAATATTATTTCATTGTCTTTACCTTTGCCGGTCACATTTGATTCTATCTAATGTCTCTGGTTCCTGGCCCTTCAGACCTCCAGGTATCTTATCTTTAATGCCTTGCCATGGTGGATGTCATAAGTAGATCTGCTTGAAATTTTTTTCTTTTAAGTTATTCTTTTTTTCTTATATTTTTAATTTGTGTGCTTGTTTTCTTTTTCTTTGGTGACCCTATTGATTACACTGAGGGCTTAGCTCACACAGCAAATACCCTGATAGTAAGTTACATTTCCAACTCTTTGAAATTTCAGAGCTGAAAATGTATAATTCACTTACAAAATCACCTTTGGATGGCTCACTACTTCCATTGCCATCTAGTTGAGACCTCTCCAGTACAGTTGGCAAACACTCACCTAGTTACAGTTGTAAACCTTCCAGAAATGAAGAGATAACAGCCACATGAGAAGGCTTGCTGCTTCCAGGACGGAAAGAAGACATAACTGGTAGAGAGGGTACAGAGGGTGGGAGAAGGAGAGAGAATTTCTTCTTGCTCAGTAGACATCCTAATCCTCCTGTTTGAGATAATGCAGTAACTATTGTGTAACTCTTATCAGACTAACAATTCTTTTCTCAGAAAGGGCAGAAAGTGATACAATGCCAAAATGAACTAAAAGTGCTAGGTGTCACATAAACCTGAACATGTCTGTATGGATAGGGAGCTGAAGTCAAAACCATGAGTAAACAGGAAGCATGAGAAGCACTGGTCCTATCTCTGACTTACTGTACATATACATCATTAGAGTGTAGATGTTGGATTCCTTTTGTAAGACTGCTTAGGTAAATGTTAATTTATAAAAATGAAATTACATACTTACTTTTAGATAAAAATTGACAAAATCTATTTCATAGGCCATTTCTTTATTGTTGGTTCCCAAAGATATTAATTTTGTATTTACCCCTAGGGCATAGAAAACTGGAGAAGTCCTGATAGGCAATCTATAAAATTCATTAGCCTGTTAAAAGATATGGCAATACAGCAATAGAAATAAATAAAGCATTAGTTAAACGTAACTATCAATGATCTGCTTCCCTATACAATACTTTGTTAATTACCATTGGAACTAGTGTCTGAGAAATCATGGGCCACTATTGACATTTGCTCAAGTTGTATTCTAGATGAATCCAGGATACTGTTTCCTTAGCTAGGTGTAGCTGTTATTACAATTTTCCAGCAGATGGCAACACAGTTTCTCAAGGAAGGGATGTGTTCTTCCCCATACATCACCCTTTGAGATGGTAGGAAAATATCATCCTGCATCTCAGAAGCCATGCCCTTCACTGCCACTTAGGAAAAGTCTACAAACTAAGACATTGCTCTTCTGGGGTAAAAAGCCCACTTACATTCTTTTATGTTTTTCAAAGAACATAAAATTGGTGTTCCAGGAAGCATTAAATTCAATTGCCCTTGGTTAGCTCAATACCTTCAACTGGAGGCATATTCTCCTCCCTGAATAGCTCCTTATCTTTAACTGGAGGCAATGAAATTCTGTCTACCAATGTAGAGAATATAGACAATGTGGGTAACTATACCTGCCATTCCTCTCATACATAATTGAGATGTTTAAATGCACTGAGCTGACCCAAACTAATTGGTAAAGGATGTATAGACCATACATAACACAGAAACATAAAGTTTCCTAACAAAACTTTCAGCTTCACCGTTAGAAACAAGGTCACAGACTCTAATCTATAAGCAGCAGATTGTACACTAGCTGTTAGGCTATAAAAACACAGTGCCACCATTTTTAATGCTTTTTATTTTGTCCAACTCCAAGAACAGGAACTGGAAAAGCTCATTTTGGCTTAAACAGCTACCATAGGATCTTCCCATGGAGGGCACTAGAGAGTAACTTGCAGGCCAGAGTGGCAGTAGGAGGAATTTCCTTGCTGATTTGCTTCTGGTCCTTGTTTTGTTTGGGTTCTGCTGATGCCTCTAAACTAGCAGTATTGGTATAGCAACATCCCTCCATTTTAGTACCAGCAGTTCATCCTAAAATGTGATTAGTGTTTGTTTGTAGATTGGGCGGGGATTTCAAAGTAAGCCTGCCTACTCCCGCTTAAAGATCCCCACAGAACTCTCATTCTCTTATCTGACAGTCCGTGCTGTACCTTCACTGGCCCTTGGCAGACATTGCTTTCAGAGAGTTATTTCCTAGTTTTCTTTGGGCCAAGAGTTGACTTCTCTTGCCATTTCCTTGCTGTCTTAGTATTCGTTTCCTGTATCCTGCTACTTCTTTACCCTGAAAACTTACCTCTGCTTGTTTGTATGTTTTATAGTTTTGTTAGTTTGTTTGTTTGCTTTTTGAGACAGAGTTTCTCTGTGTGTAGCTCTGGCTGCCCTGGAACTTGCTCTGTAGAGCAGGTTGGCCTCGAACTAACAGAGATCCACCTGTCTCTGCCTCTGAAGTGCCAAGTTAAATGGTGTGTGCTCCTAACTGATTCTTAATTCAGATTTAAATTAGACTTGCCAGGCAGTGGGGGCACAGCCCTTAATCCGAGCACAGCACCCCGAAGACAGAGGCAAGCGAATCTTAAAGTTCAAGGCCAGCATAATCTACAGAGTGAGTATAGCTAGGGTTACACACAGAGAAACCCTGTCCCCCCAAAAAATAAAAAAAAATCAGACTTGCTATTCCCTCAAATATTCTTTTTTTTTTTATTTTTTTACCTCAGCATGCTACAAAAGACCCTCAAATATTTTAATGTATTCCCTCACATGCTGTTTTTTCTTTCATATTTATATATTAATCCCTTTATTTACCAGTTTGTCTTACTTAGCCCAATTTTTCATATGCAGCTTGATATAACTTGCACCATACAGTGAGTGTGATACCATTATTGCAAATTCTTACATCCCTTGTTTGCTGCATTTCTTGTCTTTATTGATTTATGCTAATCTTTTGCTTGATTTGCTTGCTTCTACCTAATACTTGAATCCAAAGGTTGTTTCACTTTCACTTCTGTCTTATGATAATACAAATCTCAAATATTTCAAATTGCAACAGCAACAGAAGAAAATAAGAGCACTCCGTAGAGCTCACAATTGAGAAGAAGTAGGAGGAAGTTGTACATATGTCACTACACCATGCAAAACCTGACTCAGCTATGTTTATGATTGCAAGGAATTCTTTTTTTTTTTTTTTGAGCCCGATGGCGGCAGGTTCCCAAAATTTTCACAAGAAAACAGAAATTCTGATTCCTATGTATTGAATTTAAATGTTCATAGCTAATTGGAAAAGAATATTAAATATTGAGCTGGCAGGTTCTCTGCCAACCAAACAATATTCATCTGTGAGTCACATTTTAACAAGTGCCTGCCAAGGTTGTTTTTTGCCATCCAACTCCTGTTTCTATCAGCCAAATTTTCATGCATGATCTCGTTAGAGCCTAAGGAGGGTAAATAACATTACCACCAAGGAGAAATCCCAGTTACAGACAGAAGCCCTGGATCACATTTCAAACTCTGAACAAGAAAGAGCTATATTGAAGAGTATTCTCTATTACAAAAACCATTTAGGAAAAGAGGGCTCTTGAATGTTTTAGAGGAATAGAGGCAGGATTGAAAGAAAATCCTTCAATTTATTATTCCAAAGTCACTTGAAAAGAAAGGGCTTTTCTTCCCATATAAAAACTCCAAAATGGAAATCTATTCTATTTTCCTTTCCTTGAGAGAATTATCTGTTCTCCTTACTCCTTTACTCTCTACCTAACCTCTGTGATTCTACATATTTTAGCTTGATTATTATTGACTTAACAACTATTACAAATACATAACCATATTTTTCTTTTTGGGTCTGGGTCATTTCACTCAGCATGTTTTTTTTTTTCTAGTTTCATACGTTTACCTTAGAATTTCATTATATCATTGTTAATGGGTAAATAAAATTTGATTACACAAAGTTCCCTATTTTCTTTACCTATTCATCCACTGAGTGTCATTGAGGCTGCTTCTAATGTCTAACTATTATTTATAAGAAAACAATTAACAAGGCAATGCAAGAATATTTGTAGCAGGATGGAGCATCCTTTGCCTACATGTTCAAGAGTGGTACAGCTGTATCTTGAGGTATTATCAATTTCCATCTTCCTGAAGAAGCACTACACTCATTTCCGTAGTGGTTGTACGAGTTGGTACTCCCACCAATCCAGGATGAGTGTCCCCCTTACTCTCCATACTCACTAGCATGGATTGGTATTTGTTTTATTCATCGTAGCCATTCTGACTTGTGTGAGTGAGATCTCAAAGAAATTTGTTTTGCATTTCCCTGATGACCATATTGAACATTTTTTAAGTGTTTGTCAGCTATGTATGCTTCCTAGTTTGAAAATTCTCTGATTAAATCTGTACACTATTTTTGAATTGGGTTGTTTGTTTTCTTGATATATAATTTTTGAATTCTTTATGTATTTGGATATTAGGCCTCTATTAGATGTGCAGCTGGTAAAAAAAAAATTCTTCCCCCTCCATTTTGTAGACTATGGCTTTGTACAAATAAGGATGTCAATTTTTGTGCAACAGTTTTTCAGTTCCATAAGGTCACATTTATTAATTGTTAATCTTTGTGCCTGAGCTATTGATGTTCTGTTTAGAAAGTTTTTCCTATGCTAATAATTTTACAGCAACCCAAATTTCTCTTTTATCAGGTTCTGTGTATGTGGATTTATGTTGAGGCCCTTGGCCCATTTGGAATTGAGTTTTGCTGGGCAATATGTAGGGATTTATTTGCATTCTTTTACATGAAGCTATTCATTTTCACTAGCACCATTTGTTGAAGATGCTGTATTTATTCCAGAGTATACTTCCAGCTTCTTCTTAAAATCCCGGTGTCCACAGGTGTGTAGACTTATATCTGTGTCTTCAATTCCATTACATTGATCACTGTGCCTGTTTTTATGCCAAATCATGCAACAATAACCCTGTAGTAGAACTTGATATTGGGGATGGCAATACCTACTACTATTATGTTGTTATTCAGGATTGTTTTTGTTATTTTGTGGTATATGTGTGTCTGTGTGTGCGTGTGTGCATATGTTTGTGTTTTCCAATATGAAGCTGAAATTTGTCCTTTTAGATATGTGAAGAACAGTGTTGGAATTTTGATTGTGATTTTATCAAATCTGTAGATTGCTTTTGGTTGAATGTCAATTTTTACTATGTTAATCCTATGATCGATGAGTATAAGAGACCTTTCCATCCTCTGACATCTACCTCATTCTTTCTTCAACCTCTTAAAGTTTTTATTATACAAGTCTTTCACTTGCTTGGTTAGAATTGCCACCATAGTGTTTTATGTTACTTGAAGCTTTTGTAAAAGGTGTTGCTTCCCTGATTTGTTTCTCAGAAATTTGCTATATGTGTATAGAAAAGTTCCAGATATCTGTGAGTTAATTTTATACCCGAGTATTTTGCTAAAAGCGTCTATCAGTTATAGTTTCTTAGTGGAACTTTAAGGTTTGCTTATGTATACTATTATACCATCTGGAAAAAAAGATGCTTTGGTTTCTTCCTATTCAATTTTTATTGTCTTTATCTTATTCAGTTGCCTTATTGCTGTAGCTAGGGCTTCAAGTATTTAACTGAAAAAATGTGGAGAGAGTGGACAAGATTGTCTTCTTCTTGATTTTAGTAGAAAGATTTTGCATTTTTTGATTTAGGCATATGTTTTGTGTTCTTGCTCTAAATTATCCTTACTAGGATTGAGGATATCCCTTGAATCATTAATCTCACTAAGACTTGTAAAAGGAGTGTTGGATTTTGTGAAATCTTGTCTGGGTCTAATGTGATGATCTTGCTGTTTTTATCTTTTAGTGTATCTGTATGGTGCATTATATTTTTTGATTTGCTCATGCTAAATCAACCTACATCTCTGGGATGAAGGCCACTTGGTCATGGTGGATGATCTTTTTGGTGTGTTCTTCTATTTGGTTTGCAAGTACTTTAATTGAATACTTTTTACATCTATGTTCATAAGGGAAAGTTGAGCTTTTATGTAGTTTGAGTATCAGAGTAACTGTGGCCATGTAAAAAGAACTGAACAAAGATTTTCCTGTTTCAATGGGTTAATTTGAGAAGTATTGGCCTTAAGACTTTAATGACTTTTTGGTAAAATTTTGTTCTGAATCCTTCTGCTCTGGCCTTTTTATTGTTGGACAACTTGCAATGGTTGCTTCTATTTCATTAGGAGTTATAGATCTGTTTAAATTGTTTGTTAGATCTTCATTCAACTTTGGTATATATGTATATAGAAAATTGTCCATTTCTTTCAGACTTTCCAATTTAGTGGCATACAGATTTTCAAAGCAGGTCCTATCATTTTGTAAATATTTATGTTATCTATTGTTATATACCCTTTCTTTCATTTCTAATTTTGTTAATTTGTATATTCTCTCTACATATTTTAGTTTGGATAAGTTATATCTGTTAAATTGGATGAAACCAATATTGTTTTTCTCAAGGAACAAATGCTTTGTTTCATTGACTGTTCTTTATTAATTTTTTTATGCTTGTTTCAAGTTTATTGATTTCAGTCCTAAGTTTGGTTATTTCTTACAATCTCCTCTGTTGATGTGATTTTTTTCTTGTTGTTCTAGGGCTTTCAACTGTACTACTAAGATATTAGTTAGTATGAGATCTCTCCATTTTTCTGTGATAAGTACTTAGTAATATGTACTTGCCTCTTAGAACTGTCTTCATTGTATCTTATAAGTTTGGATAAGTATATAACTATATAAGTATAGTCATTCAATTTAGAAAGTCATTAATTTATTTCCTAATTTCTGTCTTGACCCATTTTTTATTAGGCAGTGAGTTGCTCAGTTTCCATGAGTTTGTAATCTTTCCATTGTTTCTGTTCATGTTGATAACCAGCTTTAACCTGTAGTTGTCTGTTAGAACTTGGGGAATTATTTCAATTTTATTTTATTTGTTGAAGTTTTCCTTGTGTCCAATTATGAAATGAGTTTTGGATAATGCTTCATAAAGTGCTGAGAAGAAGGTATATTCTTTATTGTTTGCTTAAAATCTTCTATAAATATGTTAGGTTTATTTGGTTTATAATGTCAGCTTAGCTATTTGTCTAGTTTTTTATTGATTACTTGTCTATTAGTAAGCATAAAATTTTGAAGTCTCCCACTATCATTGTGTAAATTTTGATTTGTGTCTAAACTGTAGTTGTGCTTCTTTTATGAATTAGATTGCCCTTGTTTCCCATGCTGGATGTTAAGATAGCACTGTTCATTTAGTGAATTTTTCCTTTGATGACTATGTAATATCTCTTTTGATTATTTTTGGTGTGTAATTCATGTTGTCAGATAATGCAATGGCTACAACAGCTTGTTTCTTAGGTCCATCTGCTTGAAAGATCTTTTCCCATTCTTTTACCTCTAGGTAATATCTATCCTGGATGTCTCCATTGAAAACTAAGGTATTGTTCTAAAAAAAGTTTGTGTTTATATGCCATTGGATATTCTTCCCTTGAAGATTTTAAAGTTCTACTTTGTTCTGTATACTTGGTGTTTTGATTATTATATGCCAATGGATCTTTCTTTACTGGTCCAGTCTATTTAGTGTGAATATTCTTCTTATACTCTGATAGGCATCTCCTTTAGGTTATGGAAATTTCTTCTATAATTTTATCAATAATATTTCTTGATCCTTTTACCTGAATTTTTTTCTCCTTCCTCTATTTCTGCTATTCTTGAATTTGGTCTTCTCTGTTTCAGATTTCCTGGATGTTTTGTTGTTTTAGTCTAGAACTCTGTGTGTGTGTGTGTGTGTGTGTGTGTGTGTGTGTGTGTGTGTGTGTGTGTAAGTAAAATACAACATTTTCTTTTACCAGTGTATCCATTTTCCTATCATGTCTTCAGTGCTTGAGATTTTGTTTTCCATTTTTTGTATTATGTTGTGAGGCATATCTCTGAGGTTCCTGATCAAATTCATAATTTTTTTATTCCCCAATTTCCCTCAGTTTTGGCTTTAATTATTGATTCTATTTATATTTTTAAGTCTTGAATTCTTTTATTCATTTTCTTCCAATGTTTGTGTTTTCCTAGATGACTTTAAGGAATTTATTAATTTCTTCTTTAAGGACATATATCATGATAATAAAAGCTATTCTGAGGCTTTTCCCTTGTGTTTGAGCTATGTTTCAATACTCAGAACCTGCTTGGGTAGGACTGATGAACTCTAGTAGAGATATCATGTCATGGCTATTATTGCATTTTAATGCTGTCTTCTAGGAATCTTGGTTTGGAAAGATTCTGATATGATGTGCTGATATCTAGAGTAGTCTTTATTGGGTGGCCATTATGTTTCTTGGTATTTGTTGCCATCTCTGGTTCTGAGGTGAATATGGTGATTGTGTGTTGCCTGGTAGAAAATTATTCTGGAATCCTGATAGACGTGGTGACTGGGTTTTCCAAGTAAAGTGGGTTTGTAGGTGCTATGAGCTGGCACTTAGAAATACAATTTGGCTATAGGGTGGGGGACTGAGCAGGTTCGCAGGAGGAAGGAAATGCAATGTTTTACCATGATCTGTTCAGTTTTTTGGAAATAAGGGTAGAGAGTGAGGAGAGACTACAGTTGGCGGTTTGCTACAGAAATGGGCATGAGCCTGGGGAATTTGACTTGGGTTGAGGATCTGCAGTTTTTCTATGTGCTTCACTGGCTGGAATGGCCTGCAGGTTCCCAGAGAATGTCTATTGCAGTTTGGAGCTGATACAAAGCAATGAGTACAGGGAAGGAATTCTTCAGGGTAAGATCTGAGTTGACCACTGGAAACTGACAGGTGAGAGGAGAGGCTGCAGCAGGTGACATGTTACAGAGCTGGGATTAAAACTGGGGAATAGCATCTGGAGGGCCAGAGGGAGAAGTGAAGATTACTGTTAGCTTGCCTGACTCCCTCATTGGAGTAGCCTGTGGGTTCCCAGAGAGTACATGTTGGAGGTGGAGGCTGAAACAAAGACATAAGAGTGGGAAGATAATAAAA
Source organism: Microtus ochrogaster (assembly GCF_000317375.1). Lineage (NCBI taxonomy): Eukaryota > Metazoa > Chordata > Mammalia > Rodentia > Cricetidae > Microtus > Microtus ochrogaster. Next base: position 78,593,794 of record NC_022015.1, on the reverse strand, counting down.
GGGGGATGTGAGGGAGGCTGCAGTGGTTTGTCTTCTTCAGAGCTAGGAATGAGACTGGAGAGGGGGTGGATCTGGAGGAGTGGAGGAAGAGCTGAAGATCTGCAGTAAGCCTACCTGATTCATTGCCTGAGTCTTGCTTAGCCTATTTCAGATGCATAGATTCTCTCCCATTTGTGAATATTTTCTACCTACAGAGCCTTACTGAGTGTTTATTACCCACCATAAAACATTGTAACATTTTATATCATTCGTTTATTCCCTTAAAGCAATAGTGTCTTTGTAGTCTCTTCGACACTGTCCTAACTTGACTCAGGATGTGTATTGTGGATTTGATTGCTGTGATTCTGTTTCCTTTTCCTTTCCAGGCTTCTTCAACTTAGTCTTGACCATTCCTTCTTTTCAAACACATGCATTTTCAAAGTTCAGCTTTCAACATATTTCCTTCTTTCTCTCTTCTCTTTAATCACAATCCAACAACTGATGAAACCTATAGTTATAATTTAGATACCTTCTCTTTCATTGATTTTTTTTAAAAGTTAAAACAGAGTGATAAGACATTCTCCCTGACTTCTGGGTCTCTTCATCTGCATAACACACATTTTCCCACTTTGTAATCAAAACAAAAGACCCCTTGCCCTTCCTAACAAACCTCATAATTGTCCATTGATATCTATAATCTCTATTATAAAGTTAAGGCTTTTCAATTTGGGCACTCACCTTGTCTTCTTCTTCTGGCTAGTCTTTCAGAACTAGGCAGACAGAAGATCTATTGTTTTCTTGCTGATAACCCCTTTTCACCCCTTCCTAATCTCAACATGTATGTTATTTTAGTTGATAACATAATTTTTCTCTAACCTAATATTCCCATTGCTCCATCTGAATAGGTCTCCTAGCTCAAAACCTGTCCTAAAGCAATCTGCTCAAATTGTGACTTCTTAAATCGTACTAAAGTACAGCTATAATTACCCTTCATTACCAACTGTGCATCCACTTGGTTTATGAGTATCTAAACAATTTATTATTGACTACATGAATTTTAATTCTTAATCTGTATGTGCCTTTTTTCCTGTCTTCATATAGTATTAGCTTCATTCAAGGAAATTTTCCAAATCTTGAGTTTCATAAAGTCATTGGAAAAAGTTTCTGATGTCTTTTTCTTTCTTTAGTACAAATTATTATTAAAAACTTTCTTATATTCTTCCTTTTAATTGTTTGTGTTGATTTACTGGTTTGCTTCTTCTATGAGAAATGACAGATTAAAGATGATAAATTACAGGACCACTTGAATATGTTGGTAGATTTATGAATGCCTACATTGAGAAGGTGTCTAAAGTTTCACTTGACTCCCGGGGAAAAAATAATATTGATTATTAATGTCTAATTGAAACAAGAGATCAGCACATGTAGTTGAGTGTAGGTTATTTTACTTCTACAGCTATTTTCTAGTGAACTATAATCTAAATTTGTCCAGTGAGAATGATAAGACATCTGATCTACTACAGTATATGAATTAAAAATCACAACTGTGTGAAATCTAAATTGTATTCCTATACTTCATTTAATTCATTAGAGTTGTGACTGACACAATTCATCTCTTTGCTAATATTACATGAGTAAAAAGCATTACCCATATGTATCACGGCACCACGACTCTAACATGACGAAGAAATGCTCAAGAGTCTACTCTGCTTTCTTGATTATTAGGGAAAAGCCAACAAAGAGGAGACATTTAAAATTGGCAAGACTTTGATAATGAAATGTAAGTGCAGATACTATGTATTATCTTGTGGAGAATTAATTATTCTTCATTAAAATTAATCACATTCTCTTTTAGAAAAATAAATCACCTAATGTCCATTAGGCCTTGCTATTTTTAGTATACCCAGCTTTCATTTGGAAACTCAGGGTGGACAATAACCTTGCCAATGGAACCACAATCAGAGGGCAGAAATTAGCACATTTCCTTTCTCTAAAAAGGTCAAGTGATATGCTAGAAATAACCTTGATTCTGGCACTAAAGTACAGATTCAAATTCTTCATTAGCATTTATAAGCTTTATAATTTTGTATTATGTTAATACTTTCTAGAGCTTTTTAAAAGATTAAAATTTAGAATATCAAGCAAAATAATGCATTTAAGTGCTCAGCCTGTATTATTATGAAGATCAAGGTAAAAAATGTGAGGGTTAGAATAGTGATGGTGATGGTCGTGGTGACTATGAAGAAGGTGATGTGGGATTCCCCTCTGTATGCTGCGAATACCATGAGTTAATAAGGAAACTGCTTTGAGCCTATAGCAAAGCAGGGTAGAACTTAGCTAGGTGGGGAAAACTAAACTGAAAGCTGGGAGGAAGAAAGCAGAGTCAGAAAAAAGCCATGTAGCCCCGCTGGAGACAGACACCTGAACTTTACCCGGTAAGCCACAGCCTTGTGCCAATACACAGATTAATAGAAATGGGTTAAATTAAGATGTAAGAGCTAGACAATAAGAAACTAGAACTAACAGGCCAAGTAGTGATTTAATTAATATGGTATCTGTGTGATTATTTCTAGAGTCTGGGCGGCCGGGAAATGAACAAGCGCCCTCTCACAACAGGTGATGATGATAATGAACAGAGGAGAACAGTGATGCTGACAGCAGCGTTAGTAAGAACACCCACAGCGGCACCACACCCTGACTGGCTCACTAACAGCTCTGACCTTCCTTTCCTCTAAGTTTATCTTACATATTAAGCCTGCACCACAAAATTCACTTTGGCAGGTCATTCCATCTAAAGTAGCTAAACTCTGCTTGATAGCTCTTCATATTTGAGGATATGAAGTACTTTTTAAATTGTATGTCTGTTAATACATAGATAATTTTCTCATTATATTCATAAAAATAGTGCTATTTTTGAAATACTCCAAAAATGTTTGACACAAGTGCTATGGAAATACTACTGCTATGAATATTAATATCATTGTCGATATTATTTATTATATTATTTAGTTCTTGTAAAAATAACACTATCAAATAACATTTTTAAAAATGCTTTAAAGGCTCAGATTAAAACACACAAATTCACAAAACTCTAACTTTGCATTTTCTGTCAGAGTGTTTTAAATTTATGATTGTTTCTCTCAGGACCCAGGAGCACAGGGTAGCTCACCCATCATTTGTTAGTCAGTATTAGAAAATGTTCACTAAACTGATTTAGAGAGGTCATGGAAATATTTTGATTCAGAGGCCCATTTGAGTTTAAGCCAAAAATAACAATCCATATTAATGTCAAAACTTAGAATTCATAACCTGCTTCAAGTCTTTATGAGCAAATAAAATAAATGATTAATTAAATGCAGATACTGTGTAAACTGACGGAAAGCGATGCATGCTCTCTCAAGTTCTGGAGTGTCTGCAGGCATTTCAAGTGTGTCAAATGATGTTGACTTACTTGCTTCTGATACTCTTAAAGGACATCTGAAAGGATACGGATGTTAATCAGTATCATACTTAGAAATGTAAACAAAAGAAGAAAATTTACAGATTCATGTTGGAACAGGAATAAATAAGTAGCTGTCTGTGATGTCTCTTCTCCTAATGACCACTTACTGCACTCTGTTGGAGGTTATGGTGTAAAAAGGTAAACACTCATACATTCAGAAACCATTACTATATTCTCTCTCTCTCTCCCTCGCCCTCCCCCTTCCTCCATGCCTCCCTTTCTTTGTCTTTCTTTCTCTGTCGTCTCTCTCATGCACACACATACACACATGCACACAAACATACACACACGTGTGCACACATGCGCACACACACACACGATCCAAACGATGGAACTGCCATTATTTTCTTTGCAATTTATGTGCAGTGGTGTGTCTTCACTTTACAAGATTTCTTTTTCTCTTCTTATACAAGGTTCCTTGCTCAATGTGGAACATCTATTTGATAAACACAGCATGTCAATTCAATTTAAGATAATAATTGGAGAGTAGGCGTATATGGAATTCTATTAATTTCTCAAGGCTTCTGTAACCTAAAACTAATGGCTATTTTTAAATGTCACTTTTTCCATGATAGGATAGAATGAAAGTACATAGATGTGGAGAAATGTCTCAGTAATTAAGAACACTTGCTCCAGAAGTTCAGAGACCTATCAGATACCAGAACTGCATAAAAAAAAGAAAGAAAAAGAAAAAGGAAGGAAGAAAGGAAGAAAAGAAGGAAAAGCTTGGAGTAGTAATATGAACCTGAAATCCCAGGACTGTGGCAATGGAGACAGACTGGGTTAACTGGAGACTTGCTGGCCACTAACTGAGCTCCAGAAACAGGGTCTCAAAGGAAAAAGGTGGTATAGAGACCAATACAGCACCTATCTTCACATATTTACTCTCTCTCTCTCTCTCTCTATCTCTCTCTCTCTCTCTCTCTCTCTTTTAAAATGTCAAGAAATAGTGCAAAATAGAGAGTAACTTGAAATGAAAGATAATAACTAACCTAAAAGTTTAGAAATCTATGTCAAGGTAAGTTAGGTTGGAAAAAAAGAATAGAGTTACATGTTTAATAACTTAGTTCTACCTCATAATATTTCATGTGTACCTATAGCTGTCAATTACTAAAAATCTCTACTGTTCTTGATGGATTCATACTTCCTGGAAAAGTTAATTATTTCTTCAATTTTGAACATCTTAAGCATTAGCATTTTCCCTTAGTTCACCCAATACACAAGACACTTTCAACAATATTTTCACTTAAATTTTGAGGACATGTTTAATTTTATTCCACCAATCTATAATCCTTCTAGTGGAACAAAGCAGCATTTACCTTGCTTATTCCTTAGTCCCCAGGATATAGCTGAAATTCAGGGCAAGTTCGCTGCATATTTGAGTAGGCAGCAAAACATAAAAAGAAGAAAGAAGAAATCCGGAAGACTTGCAAGCAGTCTTCTGTACTTGGAGTGTTGTGGATTTTTGACAAGCAGGAAAACAATCAAAGTGGTTAATTCACACTGTTGAATATTCAGCCACTGGCTTGTTTTAAACTCATACTCACTCTTTTTGTGCATGGTAACTGCAAACAGAAGGAAGATATATCTGCTCAATTAAGGAGCTACTGAACTGGCGACATCTAGATTATAAGGGGGTCTTCTTGTTTCTGCATCTTAATGACAACTATGGAAAGCCCTTGATGTACTTTCAGAAGGAACCTTTGAAAGATTTTTCTGGAGAAGGAATCAGAGAGAAGAAATATGAGGAAGCAGAATCTCAGTTGTAAGTTTATTAGACTAGACTAGGTAAGGAATGAAAAAAAGAAAGAAAAGAAAAAGAAAACCCAAAATGGACTCCTAGGAATTATTTAGGAAGGAAAAAAAAAAGAAGAAAAGGTACATTTAATATTCAAGGTCAGAGTGATCGGAAGTTAGGAAAGTCTAACTTTGGTAGAAGAAGGGGTTCTCCTAAACTAAAAAACAGAAATGAGATGTCAATGGTGAAGCCTCCATAAATGACAGCATTTTCAACTCAGCTGCCATGCACAAGTTCATTAAAGTAACATGGGTTTCAATGCTCAGTGCCTTACACAGATAATCACATTTAGCTTGTAAAATAGCTAATGAGGCAGGTAATATAATCCTAATTTTACAGATGAGCAAGTACTGTTTTTACTAACACAGAGATATGCAACTATCTACCTATGAAGCTGATCCAGATTGAGAAAAGCTGCGGATGAATGCTGCAGTCTGAAGAACTATGCTCTACTGTACCACTTCTAGTTGTTGTTGTTGCTGTTGTTTAACACTGCAGTCTGAAGAACTATGCTCTACTCTACCACTTCTAGTTGTTGTTTTTAACACTGCAGTCTGAAGAACTATGCTCTACTCTACCACTTCTAGTTGCTGTTGTTGTTGTTTTTAACACTGCAGTCTGAAGAACTATGCTCTACTGTACTACTTCTAGTTGTTGTTTTTTAACAATGCACTTAAGTTTGGAGTTTGTCCTGTACTATTTTTACAAATGTATATGCTAATTCTCTAATACTATTCCAAAGCCTCATCAACTCTGAGAAACACTACATGCTGCTGGTGGTCACCCCTAAGACTTAGACAAAAATACATAATGTCCTCATAGATCTTACAAATTACATACAGTGCTGTTGAACGTAAATAGCCATTAAAGGTGTTGAAATAGATGCAGACCATCCAGGTTGTACTCCAGTGACAAAAAATAGCTAATTAAAAGAAGAATATGCCCATTGAGTGTGTTCCCTGATTCTGCCATTGTATGTCTCCTATGATTTAAGGGAGAAATCTCCAAGGTTGTAAGATAGGCCACACACTGACCTTGGTACTTCCATAATGAGTTAATAATGCATCCTCCATAGTTAATGCATGAGAAAGCCAACCACAGAAATTGCACAAAGAGGTCAACCTTGCATCCCTTGTGCCCAGTTCCTCTGAGTTTAGAGTTTAGAGCCAACTATTGTGAAATAAGAACACTTTTCATCTCCTGTTAATAAATAAATCACTAGTTGTTTTATATTTTAAAACTTCTGAAGACTGCCCCAGGGGCTCTGTAGAGGATCTATTCTCTGGTTCCATCAGCCATGCAAGTGTTGTTTGCTTTTATCTATAGTCATCTATTTGAGCTATGCCATGAATTTTGTGTCCCCCTGAAAGTGGGCATCATATACAGCTTTGTATGAAAATAGCTGCCATGATGTAATTAGAGGAGAAATAAATCTCACCACCTTGATGACAGCCTGAGTAACTGAAAGCAGGCAATATAGATAGCTTTGAGAAAATGGAATCTTGTATTCTTTGACAGTGTAATTATTAGGCTCTGTCAGCTTATTCTACTTTTTCATAAAAATCACTTAATACTTTACAGAGATATTACTTTTGCCATCAAATATCTCTCAGTGAAACATTAATAATTTAGGGACTTCTATATTAAAAAATTGTTAATTCACCACTAAATGCATGAGATGTCATAACTTGCAGTCCTTCCTATGCTAGAAGATTATTTTCTTAAGTTTTACTGAGATAGAATTAGTATATCAAAAAGCTGCATGTCGTGTGCAATTTTCTGAGTGTGGTCACATAATGCACTCATGTTACCATTACAACCATTAACTCGTTGCCCGTCTTCCTTTTCCTTTAAAGTCACACACTTTAGGCTCAATGTAGGATACCAAGGAGAAAAAGGGGGCCTCGTTAAAGAGCAATTTTCTGTCATCTTCAGGCCAAGTAAGCAACATGACAATTTCAGGTGATGTAGGAAAGTCTGATGCTGATTTTAGACTTCCTTAGTAAGAGTAGACTGATATGTAATTATATGCTCTTCTTAAGCATATAATAACAACATCTGAAGTTTTGTATTTTAAAGACTTCCTTTTGAGAAGAAGTAAATAAACAGTGGTAAATGTATATTAATTGTTTGAAAGGTATTTTTATGAAAGAGTAAAATTTTGTCCTCTGGAGTACACTACTATGAGTTTTGATCAACAAATTTATTCTCATAAGACTTTAATTAACCAATTAAAAAACTAAAACACATGCTGCCCCTTTATTGGAATCTACTCTAGTTCTAAACCCATTGGCAAACAATGACCTGCTTTCTGCCCCTTTAATTTTCTCACCACTTTATTGTATAGCTACATTTCATATGGACAAGAAATAACCCATTTATCTTTAAAGAAGGCATTCATGATTATGATGGCAAAGACAATGACATCTAAAACCATCTGATGGTAGGCATTGTTCTATCTATGGACAATATTCTATGTGATAAGCTACACCAGAGCTCAGAAGATTGCTTGGTCAATGGAGTGATTTATGTTCGGGGCATGAGGACCTGATCTCAATCCCCAGCAGCCCTGTAACACAGCTGGGTGCACTGCACCTGCAATCCCAGCATTGTGAGAACAAACAGGAAGCCCTATAAAGCTTGCTGCCCAGGAATCACCAAGTCCAGCTTCAAGTGAGAGATGCTGTTAAAAAAAATGAAACTGGAGAGAAATTGAGGCAGATGCTCAATTGTAATCTCTTTCTTCCACGTGCATGTACGCACAGGTACACATAATCCTGCAAATGTGTGCAGACATGTGAGCCCACACATACATGCATACATGTACAAAAACGTGAGACAGTATCATTAGCTTATTGTAGAGAGAAGAAAAAGTTGGGTGCAATCTCATAATTTGTAAATATAATAGCCTGAATTTACATCTTGTTAGTTTGATTTCAGAACTCAGCAACATATCCGCTGCCATAAATTGCTTCCAGCGACTGTTGCCAAATATGTCATTTGTCCTTAGGTTTCATGGTAAAAATTTCTTTAATTCCTTTTCACATACATGAGATACTTTGAGGAAAATAAAAGTACACAGATTATGTAATTTGCCTGAAATAACTCACTTGTAATTAAATAATGAAAACTTAGTTTTCTATTTTAAAGGAATTTAGTTTTAATCAGAGACTTGCTCTTATTTTTTTTATTATTTCCTTCAGTGAGCACATTTCATTTTCATTCCAAATCAGCATGCGCATATTCTTTGGAGTTTGTCTAACTTGCTGGGCATTGGTACAAATCATCCTCCAGATTTAAGATTACATAGTAAAATGCATTTGGTACAAAAGATACCTCATCTTTAGCTTGATTTATCTCTACCTGTGGAAAATTGAAGGGATGAAAATATCTGCTATTCTGAATCAAACTGCATTGAGTTGACATATGGAAAAAATTATCATCATCTTAACAGCAGCTTTTCCTCAAGAGGTTAAATCATTGTTCCAGAATGAAGATAAAAATAAATTTTGCTGCTGTATTGAGCATGCTATCACCTGATTGTAGGCTAGTGGAATCGGAAGAGCCATCTCCAGTAGAGATGTCTACAGGGGGAGTGGCATTGTATTTTACAATAGCATTTGTAGGGATAACAGCACACTTGGTTCACAACTCTAAGAAAGAGGACTTTAAATACTTTACATATTTTAATTAACCACCTCTTTACTTGGAGCATGAAGAGTAATCTGTCGTATGGAGGCAAAATATGGGAAAGAACTTTGAAGGTTTTGTGTAAACATGCTACACATTTTGATAATATATTTCATGGTGGAGACAACCCTGTACAAATACTAGAAAGAGCAGAGAAATCTCTATGTCTGACATTCCAAGACATCAACATCTTGAATGGTCCGTGGATTATAAAGTTTTCAAGTTTCTGTAAAACAAATATCCAGAACAGGCTCCAAACCTACAGTGAAATTCTGTGTTGAAAAACCAAAACAAAACCAAACCAAAACAAACAAACAAACAAAAAAAAAAAAAACAAAAAAAATGTCACTGGAGATATATCAGATCTAAACATAATACCAACATACTTTCTTTTTCATACTACCTGTGCTGTTTCTTGGTTTGTGTTATTTTTATTCTGTTTTTAGTCATTAATTTCATCTCTTAAAGACTTTTGAAAACAACAATAATAGTGCATATCCTAAAATCTCATAGATTTTTAACATATATGATAAGCAATTATATATTATGATATCTATTTCATATATTTATATGAAGTACATACTAAAGATGTTTAAATATACCATCACAGTTATGGAGAGAATGATACATATACATTAGGATTATATATGTACAATTTGATTAAACGTGACTCATTTTCATATATAATACTAATAAAACATCCTAAGAAATTCTACAGTGATTTCCCTGGGTGAATATGGCTTCTGCTCAGGTTCACTTTGTTATTATACTAGGATCATTTTTCCAGTTGACTTTGATCCCTTGACTGTGCTGAGCAACCAGACTATGGTAAATAGAAATCCCCTTTTCTCATTCAAATGTCACACTTAAAGTTTGAAATCAGGAACGCACATATAATGAACCTAGTACACAGCTTGACAGCGCTGTTAACTACAGTTATGTTTTACTCTTACATTCATAGTATAGAGTGACTATGATTCATATTTCTTTATCAGTGCTTTAGATTCCCTGAAGGAAGAATCATAGCTGTATGGAGCATCACACAAGCAGAGGTCGGGAAATGCAGGCCTGAGCAGAACTGATAGCAGTACAAGGGTCATTTTCTCTGCTTCTATTAGCAAATATGAGGTCGGTGTTTGACAGTACCAATTCTTCCTCAGCATTTCCCTTATAGTCATTAGAAGGTGGGCCATGATGAAAAATAACACTCCCAGATGCTAAAATTAATGTTCAAATACTCTGTGAAGAGGATTTGACCTTCATAGTGCCAATTTCTGCAAAGAAGGACAAGGAAGGGGGGTTTTTCTGTTGCTGAGTCCTGCTCTAAGCACCTGAGTCTCCTGATAATAGATGGAAGACAAAGGATGATGAGCTGAATGCACCGTGGGTATGAATGCTCAGCCTCTAATTTTCTTATGCAATCCTTCCTCCTATTGATTTCTGCTTGTTGTAAATGATCACCTGGATGTCATGCCTGAATGATCAAAACCAAAAAAAATATGAGAGAAGGGAGGAGGAAAGAATGGAGGGAAAAACAGAGATGATAGTAGGGAAGGAGAGGAGATATAGACAGACAGACAGACAGACCGACCGACCAAAAGATAGAAAGTCAATTTCTGAGAGCAACCTTAAGCCAAACTCAAAGTTCCTTCCACTAAATACTTCCTATATCACACCTTGCAAGCCAAGCTATATGGCTAACACAGACAAGTATTATGGGCTAATATAATTTATAAGAGTTAATAAGAAATCTGAGCTACTAGGTCAATCAGTTTATAATTAATGTAGACATCTGTGTGATTTCTTTGGGACTTAATGACTGTAGGAACCGGGCAGGACAGATACCTCAGTAAACAATGCATGAATGAATGATTTATTCCAGACTTGTAGAGATTTGAGACAAAACCCAGAATGGAAAGAATTAGCTTTGTGCCTCCTTAGCCATCTCAATATACTTTCTGCCAACATTTTGTTAATTGGCTTTCATAACAAGGACTTATTTTGTAAATATTTTCTCAATTACTTATGTCTGCCATTAGGTTTTAAGCCTCTTTAAAGTGGGAATATTTGTATGTTATTTATACTGTTTCCAAGGGTCTTTTATCCAATGCTAATAATTAAAATATTTTGTGAATAAATTTAAAAAATGAATAGATAAATCTGAAACAAATAAATGCGAAAATACAATATGAACTATTTCCATTAGAACTTTCAAGATGGAAAACATTCAATTATGCTTCACCACCATAAAAATAATAATTGCAAGGAAAGATTTAATATGTACTAAAAGAGCTATGACTTCCTACTTATGTCTCCCATGCCTCCCCTGCACTGCAATTAGATTCTCACACAAGTACTCTTGCTGTTTTAATGCACTGACTTTGGGGGAACCAATAAGCTTCTCTGTTCTTCACAGTAGGAAAGGTCAAAGCCTTTCCATGATGTTGAGACATAAATATTGCATAAGTAAATATACAAATGTCTTTATCTTTTCTGGTCACAAGGTGGATATTAAGGGGAAAAAGTAGTTTTGGAGGGAACAGAGAGTCGGAGTGATTAAAGAGAAAGGGTGCAGGCTGGAGGAGAATTTACTGAGATAGGCCCATCTGTGCAAGAGTGGCTTGACTATTCTGTGGGTAACCTACTGACCTCTACAAAAATCATGAGAAGTGCAATCTAGTCATTGTATGCTCTTTCAGTATGTTTGAATAACAACTGAAATCTGGGGACATATTAGGCCCCAATAAGGGAGAATGTCTCTGATATCTTAGTAAACTGACATAGCAGCAAATTGATTTTTAAAACCTACGCTTATACCCATTGTACTGGTTGCTTTTGTGTGTCAGCTTGTCACAAACTAGAGTCACCAGAGAAGAAGGAGCCTCAGTTGAGGAAATGTCTTCATGAGATTCAGCTGTAAGGCACTTTTTAAATTAGTGATCATTGAGGGAGGGCTCGGCCCATGGTAGGTGGTGCTGCTCTTGAGCTGGTGGTTCTAGTTTTATTATGAAATCAGGCTGAGCAAGTCAGGTGAAGCAAGCCAATAACCATCACACCTCCATGGCCTCGGCAACAGCTCCTGCCTCCAGGATCCTGCTCTGTTTGAGTTCCTATCCTTACTTCCTTCAATATGAACAGGAATTTGAAAATTAAACCAAATAAACTCTTTCCTCCACAACTTGCTTTTTGGCTATGGTGTTTTATGACAGCAACAGATACCCTAACTAGACACCCATAGAAAATATCGGTTCTAGCCTTAGTCCGAGAGGCCTCTCCTTACAAGAAACAGTAGTGAAAATGAAAACTCATGGCTGCACAAAATGTTGAAAATAATGAACAGATGTGGTCCTAGTCCTGAACATGTCACATATACAGCACCACCTGTGGTTCAAGGAACATTGTGGAACACAGGAGGTATGTGTTTAAGAACCAGAAGAAAAGAGGAGGGGTAGGAAGCAACTGTAGTTACTTTCACTGGGTCCACATACAACTAGCCTTATCAGTCAAAGCAGAGGGGCTAGCTCATAGGTTATCTCTGAAATTATGGCAATCAGTCCTCAATTCAGACAATAATTTGTCTTTACTTTGGATTCTCTGAGTATTACCAAAGGGTATAGATGTGAACATTTACCATTTACCTCTGAAACATACTAGTCAGTAGATTCTTTTTTTTTTTTTTTTTTTTTTTTTTGGTTTTTTGAGACAGGGTTTCTCTGTGGTTTTGGAGCCTGTCCTGGAACTAGCTCTTGTAGACCAGGCTGGTCTCGAACTCACAGAGATCCGCCTGTCTCTGCCTCCCAAGTGCTAGGATTAAAGGCGTGCACCACCAACGCCCGGCTTAGTCAGTAGATTCTGGGAGAGGAAGAGATCACTGTTTGCAGTTGCCCACTCTTTGCTGAGTTCATCAGTGTCAACAGACAACTCCAAACACATGGGGACAGAGACAGCCCTGGCTAGTCTTTGTGGAACATGAAGCAGAACAAATAGATATAAACTGGGGAGAGATTTAAGAGGATGGTGGACATTTTAGGAAAAGGTCAACATCGGTGGTGTGGAAGTGAGGAGTAGAAGCGATCAATTTGCAAGCTGAGCATGTATGAAATTGGAAAAAATAATAAAATCAAAATAACTTTTGAATCCGTTCAGAATTTATACTGCTCTTTATCAGCATGAGGAACAGGAAAGAGGAATCAAATGGATTTATGGTTTAGTCCCTGTCCTTTCCAATGTCAAGAGCCCAAAACTGCTTTCCCTCTGAATGAGGCTACACCACCTCCTGCAGGTAGTGCTTTGAGGAATTATCGCCTTGAACAGATATAAATTCGGCTTAAATTACCATCCCACAGAAAGCCAATATAATTGAACTCCAAGATTAGGGGAAAGAACTAGGGATGATTAAAGGGCATTGCATTTAAAAGTCTGCAGGAGTCTAACTAATGAAACCCTTGCCTCTTGTTTCCCAAGGTGGGACAGGAGAAGGAAGTACACTGAACTTTTTTCCCAGAAGATTTTTAGATAAAAGATCAGATTAAGGTACAATGAATATTAAGTGACTTTAAACAGTGCACCTTGGTGAGGTGCATCAGAGGAAGAAATCTAGGCCAGCCACACTAATGTGCACTCACTGTATCCCAGCCCTTTGGGTATATGCAGAGAAGCCCAAAATAAAGATGTATTCTTGCCACAACTGAGGACTGGTAGCAATTACAAACTATCAAAGTAGAATGGTAACTTGAACTGTGTATTTCAAGTTCAAAATTTTGAAAGTTTATATCACAACAAGAAAGTAGATGCATAGTAACTAAATAAACCACCACAGAATTGGAATGTTTTATTCAACTAGCTCCTAGAAACATTTTTTTGTTGCAGAAAATGACACATAATTTAATTCCCAGCTATAGGAAATATTTTGCATTATTAAAGTTTATTTTGTTTTATTCTTCCTCCAAAATCTAATCCCAGGTCCTTTCAAGTGATCCATGTTAGATAAGAAGTAGGTAGGAAATTTCTAGTTGTATGTAGTCAATATTCAAAAGGAAGGCATGAAATTATACTGCTGGAGTATGTGTTTGTCTGAGTGTGAAGATAGTGTATTGCTGTTGAGTTGCAAGGATTCTACTCTTAAGAATTATGTATCAAAGTAGAAACTTTCCGGTACTGGTTAATTACCATTAATTTTAAAAAGAAGGGGTGACTTTTGTCCACTAACATATAATTTAATGTAATATTATGTACTGTTCTAAACAATCTGTATGTTTAACTCATAAACTTTGTGTTTTCTACATGGATTGAAAACGGTTAGCACCCATTTTTCTCATGGGAAACCAGAGGTTCATAAAGGTTAAATATTGTTTATTGATTATGGGTACATTTCAATAGTTAGTGGATAGGTGAAAAAGATAGACACATAGGACAGCTTTTTCATGCCTTATTTGGAAGTTGAAGCAAAAGCACAATAAATTCAAGACTAGCCTATGCTTAGACCCTGTATAAATGGGTGGAGGCATGAAGGAAGAGAGGAGAGTTGAGCTGTGAAGGGCTGACCAAGCACTTGTGAAGGCATTAACTCCATCTCCAGCACATCACAAAAGAATAGGTGAAGGTCATCATTCATAATTCAAAATCAGTATGGTAGATGAACTAAAATGTTTATATAGCATTTTTATTTTGAAACTATTAAATCATTGAATATTAGTCCTATTATAGTTTCTTTTATTATTGTTGAAAATAGATTCTTCTGTTGTACAATACATCCCAACCATTGTTTGCCCTCCCTCTACTTCTATCTCCCCCTACCTCCCCTCTCTCCCAGACTCACTCCCCCATTAATTTCCTCTTCAGAAAAGAGCAGGCTTCTAAGAGACAATAGCCAAACAGAACAAAACAAGATATAATAAGACAAGGTGAGAGCCTGTTGTAGGGAGCTGCTTGGCCACATTCTTATTTCCCAGTTGCCCGGACTTCCAAAATAACCACACAGAAACTGTATTAATTAAATCACTGTTTGGCCTATTAGCTCTAACTTCTTATCAGCTACTTCTTCCATATTAATTTAAATCTCCATTAATCTGATTATCACCATGTGACTGTGGCTTACCAGGTAAAGTTCCATCTGTCTCCAGCAGAGCTTCATGGCTTCTCCCTGATGCTGCCTTCTTTCTTCCAGCGTTCAGTTTAGTTTTTCCCACCTATCTCTACCTATCCTACGACAGGCTCAAGACAGTTTCTTTATTGAGCAACAGTATTCACAGCATACAGAGGGGAATCCCACATCAAGAGCCTTTACAAAGAGGCTGGAAGGTCAAGCCAATAAGAGGGAAGGAATCTCAAGAGTAAGAAAGAGTCAGAAATACACCTTCTCACACTATTAGAAGTCCCACAAAACACTAAGCTATTAGCAATATATTCATATACTCAGAACAGTCAATTGACAGACTTTGAAAGTGATATTTATTCTTATCACTTTCACCTCCCAGACATAAAATCCCAACTTACATTAATTATCTTATCTCCAGTGCTCAAGTGCACATGGGAAAATTTATGAGAAGAGAAACTTCATCCAAGAAAAGATGACAAGAGACCAAGCACAGCCTTTGGTCAAACACTGGGTAGCACCACTGGCTGAGCTAAGAAGCTGGGTACTCCTGCTTCTCATCAATCCTTCCTCTGGTTTTTAAGATACTCAGAACGCATGGGTATTGCTGTAGCTAATAATAATTATAATAGTTAACACTGTTTACTTAAGATCGTACTTTTCTAAACACATCAGTTAATCTTCACATTAAATAAATGCCTTCAGAATAAACACAGTTGTGTTTAAAGACAGTACATGTGTCTTGATCACCTCACATATTTAATATAAGCTGATATCAAAACATGGCTTCCTCAATACAGGAGTCCTTCTACTGTGGTACCCACAGACATTTCTCTGAATACATTGTAAGTTACTTGAGTGTGTAAAATGTTGTCTTTGTTACTCATTTTTTAGTAGCCACTTATATTTCATAGACAATCACAGAGGGGTTGGCTGAAATGAATCATTTAACAGACACAGAATTGTTAGCAGAGTACGGAATTACACAGATGGGGCCAACCTTGGCAAGAGATGAACATGGCTCCATTTGTGTATATTTAAATATTACAAATTTGGCAATGTTATGTATGCCTGCTACATTTATATTGCTTAAATCCCCATAGTTGTTTACATACATCTAGACTCATCATATTATTTACAATAAATATTTTTAATTAATTATGTGTAAATTATACCTCTTTAAAATATTACTGACTACTAAGGTTTTATTTGGATAAATAACTAGAAGTAGGGTTAATATTTTCATTGTCAAATTTTAGAGGGATTTTTTTATAGGGTTTACTTTCAGACTTTAACATGCTGTGCTTTCCGTTCAGTATACACACAGTAGAGAAATGCAAATCAAAGCTCCAGTGAGATGTCACTACACACCTGTCAGGATGGCTAGGATCAAAAACTTAGTTATTGGTGAGGATCTGGAGAAACCAGTTTTCTTTGTTTTGGTGGTGCCATAAATTATTTGAAAATTTCATTGGCTTTGTACGTATGTTCACTCTTTTAGAACAAATTCTGAAAAGGATGCTTGGCCTCATGCTCCCTAATTTTCTTCATGCCACCTGTAGGTCTATGGTGTCTGACTCTTTAAGCTATTATTTTTATTTTATATTTCAGTTTCATTTTATGTCATAAACTATAGGATTCAGTTGTCAGGTTTCCTACTCACCAGGAAGAAGCCATCTTGTTTTGCTTTGTTCCTGAGAAAGTGTCAAAGATTATTCAAAGATTTATTCCCAGAAATGTATTTTTTTCATTGCTATTTTTATGATTTTTAAAAATTAATTTTTATTTATATTGGTGTAACATATTTGCTTTTCTGGTTACTTAGATTTGTAGACTGATGTTATGTTTTACTTTGGGGTGCTTTCATGATTGTATAATCAAAATACCTACACGTGAATGCCATCCGAAGTATTTGATTTAGTCCTGCATGAGTGTACCATCTAGTATAAATTAATTTAATTACTTATATTCAGCCACGATAATTTAGATTGAATTATAGGTGATGTTGTGATTTCGACTGAATTTTTGTCTTCTGAGTCATTCAACTGATAGGCCTTTCCGATGAGTTTTTAATTTTAAGTATTTTTTTCCTAATGCAAATATGACAGTATGCTTCACTTTGAGAGCTTTTTGTTTGCTTGTTTATTTGTCCTCTAGACAAATGCCTATCCCTACCTATGTCTCAAAAACATTCTTAGTAGATGTAGAGTCTTTGTTGACTTATTTGGATATCCTTTGTATTGATTTTTTAGGATCTAGCTATCTATTGTGTTTTCCACATTGATGCCTCAATGTTTGTCTTGTATCATTTTTAATATATGTCTGCTGTGAAACAAAGGCTGAAGCAGAGAGGCTTCTTATTTTCTTCAGGTATGGCACGTCATGTCATCTACCAGGCTGCTATGGAAAGGAGTCATTGCCCATTTCTGATCAGGTCCCTGATCAGAAATAAATAGGAACTCTTGGAGCTTCTTTGTTTACAGTTACTACCTGGTTTTAATGATAAGCTCTGGTCTCTCTCCAGGGGCATTCTGAGGCTAAAGCACTAAAAATAAATGAAATAGATGTTAATGTTCGATGGCCTTTATTGTAATAACTCTCACCCACCTGCATGCCATCAAAGTTGTCTGGTTTTTTGTTTGTTTGTTTGTTTGTTTTGTTTCATTGAAAATAAAACTGTTGACTACTCTACATATCAAACAGAATGGACAAGCTTAAAGCAGTCACATTCTTTGTTGACCTTAGAATGAACTGGTCCTCTCCAAAATCTGATTTTTCTGAGTTCCTTTGTGTCTGAATCTTCAAGGGCTTTAGAGAAAGGTTTTAGTTTGTCTTAATTTTTCAGAACTTTAACTTTGATAATGTAAGAATAACAACTTTCTAGGACTTTCTGTATCCTAAGTTGAAGAAGAATTCACACACTTGTTTGTCATGCTTAACATTGTGATGTTATTTTAATATAGATTGAAAAGAAAGATGTAGGAAAATAAGATGAACAGCACCATATATTGATTGCTTACTGAAGGAAAAGACATAAACTTATATTCTATGAATGCAGTGAATACAAAAATATGAGCAAGAGCACTCTAAGTATAGGGTTCTTCCACAAAAGGTGAGTTTCCTTTATTAGATATAAATATTGCTGATTACTATAGAGAGTCAAACAAATGTAGAACTCTATGCTACATAGTAAAGGAAATTTGGCAACTAGACTTAGGCTGGATGATTTCTTCTTTTCTCTCATGTATTTCTTTGTTTATTTTTGTTTGTTTATTATTTTGATTTTAGAGACAAATTTTCTTTGTATAGTCCTGGCTGTCTGAAATTAGCTCTGTAGCCCTGAGTTGCTGGGAAGTCTGAGATCTTCCTGCCTTTGCCTCCCAAGTGCAGAAACTACAGCTGTGTGTTCTTATATCATCTAGCCAGGGTAGTTTCTATAATCATGGTGAACTCTATAATCATATAACATGGGGATTCTGTGGCAAACAGTGCAAATATGTATGCTTTTTCTCTTAGAAAAGGCAAAGCTCATTTGAGGCAAAGTTTTCCAAATAAGTAGAAATTATATTTTATGTCAAGAGTAATTCTCCCAAAAAATATTACTTATTATTAAATTCAAGTTACTATTGAATCTAACATGACTCAGCACCTATTTCAATCAAAAAATATAGACCATTTCTAAGCAGGTTTTAATTAATGCGTTCTGAATTACCATTACATTATAATTGCCTATTAAAGACTTTCTTTCCAGACTCTGATTTTCAGGAGGATAATCAGTTAGATTTCTCTTTCATAATTAAAAGACTCATACTTTTCCTCCTTTGAACAAAAAATAAATTTATTAGGGATATTAAGTAAATCACAAAATTTCATAGAATTCTAACAATTTGTGTTTGTATTACACAGCCATAAAAGTAGAAACATGTAGCTCAAGTCCTGTCTCATTATTTCATTATATTCCCATTCTAAATGGGGAAAGTAGCATTGTTTCTGAACCATTTATATGTTACTGTCCCATCAAAAATGGTTTCTATGGGTTGGTTTGGGACTCAAATATGACATAAAAAATTTTTTTCTGGCAGACTCTCAGTCACATCTACATCTCACCTCTAAGAGTCAGAAGAATGAGCACCTGCCATTTCCCCTTTTATGAAGAAGTAAATTCCATGTTTTATCAATATGTAGAAAGTAAAAGGTTAGTTCTACAAACATAGAAGGTCACATATATGTGTGCTGTACATATCCTTGGGAAGCTTAAGTTAAATTAATATACAGCAAATTGGGAATAGCTACAGAGAGTCTAAAATATGCTTTATGTACATTTTATGTACAGTTCTCCTTATGCAGTACTCAAGGATGAGTATCAGGAATGCAATCTGCCCTTACTCATAAGAACACCAATGGGAACACCAATTTGAGTCTTGTCACTTCCTATGACTCTTCATTAAATTTCTCTTCTGTGCCAGCTATTGAGATAGTCAATGGGTATCAATTGTGAGGATAGAAAACTATGATCTGAAAGAAATGGCGATTATAAGCCACTCTTTATGTCAGCATTTGATACTCACTCTTACCCTCTATCTTTAGATTTTATCTGAAACAATCTAATAGATTTAGTCTCCCACCAGTGGACAAGCTGGATTTTTCTATGAAGATCAATCAACTTTTTCTGCAACATCCACTTTGCTCTTTTCTTCCTGGGTTATACCTTACTAGAAAGAAAGAAATATGCTCAATTTACTCCCTCTTGAATTCCTTAGTATATATCTGAAGCAGAAATTTGGAAATGATTTACTGAAGAATGAAAACTGCAGTTAATGATCAAATTATAAAAATTTCATACATATATAAAACGACCAGCTTATATGACCATGACAAATCATTTGTCAATAGTTCAATGTGGAGTTAAAATTAGGGTAAGAGCACACAATATGTATGGGAGCCAAGAAAGGATGACCAGCCAGTGGAGTGTGATATGCATTTGAAGAAATATGAAACTCAGGAATAATCTGGAAATCTACACTGTAGAAGTTTGTGTAATACAATTGACAGTGAAGAAGCTATTAATAAGGGTTATTTTATTTTCTTGAGCAGAAGAACAACATGATATTAATTTTGGCTTCTTTAAGACATGTGTCTTGCCTATCAGATATTTTATATTCATAATTGTTATTGATGAACTAGACAAGAAGTAGCTGTCCACCTATGTTTCAACAGAAACTTAAGATTCAGAGAAACTGAATCACTTCCCCATGGGCATAAACAAGAGAAAGATAGAGCCAGGATCTAATCCCATATCCTGAATCGAAGTCCAACACCTGTTAAAGAAAGCCTAATCAGACAGTAGTAGTTAAAGAGACACAGTTTGGAAAAAAATGTTCTCTAGCAACCATGTTCTCTGTGTAGCTGAGAATGGTGTCTCAGTTGGGGAGAAAGTCAAAGAAGGTGAAGACCCCACAAAGCAGATAGAAGTATTCAGGATTTCAATCTGCCCTGAGCTAAGTGTCGGGATAAGGAGTCTGAGAAAGAGAGCAGTCTGGGTTCTCCAAACAGCATCTCCCTGGCTGGGCTGTAAATTGGGTCTCAGAAAAATCACAGCAGGGGCAGGCAAGGTATAAAATGAGTATTTCATTCCCAGTGTGAGAAAAACACGGTTCTATCACTCAAAAATCATTGTCCCTAATGATTTTTCTCTGAATTCATGTCTGGTTTTGGGTCTGTTGATTTCCTCCTAAAACAAGAGGCTACAGGTGGGAGCTACAATGGAGCTGCGAAGGCAGAAAATGTCTAGGTTAGAAAGCAAAACTAGAGAAAAGACCAAAACAGATGAGAAGCCACCAAGGGCAACCAGTGACATGATTCTTGTGTTCACACACACACACACACACACACACACACACACACACACACACATATTTTAAAGTTAAATGTTTTATTTCTCCTCTTTGGAATCTTTTTCATTATAAAAAGGGAATTCTTAACATCTTAGGTCTGCTTGTGACTTCGGAATAGTAGAACCCCTGGAAAAAGGGAGGCTGGACAGTGTATATAGCATTCTCAAGTCAAGCGCTGGGTTTTATTGACAGCTGCATGTCGGTGCTTCCCTTGATGTTCCTTGAGTCTGCACGTTTCTTGCTTCTCATTTACGTGGAATCCATCTTTCCTTTGTCAGCTGAATATGTTTCCTGAAGATGAAAAATGGTTCTTCCAGGAACTTCATCTTTCATGGCTGAACAATAAAAATGGGGACTTCTGGCCCCAACTTGAATTTCAAGAATAGAATTAGAGCATGCATAGGTATGATGGGAATCATTACTTCCACATGATTAGTTCAATTTTTTTCACTTACCTGTACATTTTTTATGTGCCAAGAATGACTACAGTATTTTCATGTTATCCGGAATCCTAAGCCTGCACTTTCAGTAAATGCTGTGTTTTTATATACAAAGAAAAC
Source organism: Microtus ochrogaster (assembly GCF_000317375.1). NCBI lineage: Eukaryota > Metazoa > Chordata > Mammalia > Rodentia > Cricetidae > Microtus > Microtus ochrogaster. The sequence continues at coordinate 78,572,277 of NC_022015.1, read as the reverse complement.
CCAATAATTTAAGAACAAGGATAATGTCTCCAAGTTCATATATTTTATGCATGGTAGAACTTGGGCAAAGTCTCTTAATTATCACTTTCTAGAATTTTTGACTTAGTTTTCCACATCAACCACTATTAAAATCTCAAGCAATAAGTTAATTTGGGTTGGTATCCAGTAAGCCTTTTCTCTGTCAGGAAAATTGAGAAACTTCTCTTTGCTCTGTGTCCTAGCCACATATTTTGAAACGATTTTAATATTTTTATCTTTTTCTATAATTGATTTGTGCAAGTATATATATAGTAATTATACACACACACACACACATACACACACACACACACACACACACA